>NC_057804.1:36221370-36239301 GCF_018294505.1 Triticum aestivum | reverse complement strand
GCGGTTTGTATCTCTCACACACACCCACGTAGGTGGGGGACGTGCTCGAAGAGAAGAGGTGCATGCACGACGCACGTACTCCCGTCTCTTTCCCAACCACGCCCGCGCGGGTACACGGTGGAGCTCATTTCTGTACAAAAAAGGCAGCCCACGTGGTAATTTGGCACGTGTACTGGTTGTCCACTTGGTGGAGGGAGGATCGTCTACCACGGGTGAACAAACAAACTGCAACTGGACGTGTTATGTTAAATTAAAAAAAGAGGCAAACCATGTGGGGCCTACCTTAGAGGCAAGGCTCTATACACTGGAGTAATTTTGATGTGTCCCGTCAACTCGCAGAATGAGGAGAAGCTTGCTTAGTACACCGTCTCCCCCGCCCACGGGCTTGGTGGCTCGCACGATGAGGTGAAGCTTGAGGGAGTCCTGGATTAGGGGGTATCCGGACAGCCGAACTGTATACATCGCCCGAACTATTGAAGCGTGAAGATACAAGACTCAAGACTTCGGCCCGTGTCCGGATGGGACTCTCCTTTGTGTGGAAGACAAGCTTGGCGATCCGGATATTATATTTCCTTCCTTGTAACCGACTCCATGTAAACCCTAGCCCTCTCCGGTGTCTATATAAACCGGAGAGGATGGTCCTTGGAAGGCCGATCGCAATTACAATCATACCATCATAGGCTAGCTCTTAGGGTTTAGCCTCTACGATCTCGTGGTAGATCTACTCTTGTACCACACATATCTTCAATATTAATCAAGCAGGAAGTAGGGTTTTACCTCCATCGAGAGGGCCCAAACCTGGGTAAACATTGTGTCCCTTGCTTCCTGTTACCATCAGCCTAAGATGCATAGATCGGGACCCCCTACCCGAGATCCGCCGGTTTTGACACCGACATTGGTGCTTTCATTGAGAGTTCCTCTGTGTCATCACTTCGAGGCTTGATGGCGTCTTCAATCGCCAACAACACGGTCCAGGGCGAGACTTTTCTCCCCGGGCAGATCTTTATGTTTGGCGGCTTCGCACTGCGGGCCAATTCGCTTGGTCATCTGGAGCAGATCGACAGCTACGCCCCTGGCCACCAGATCAGGTTCGGAAACTTGAACTACACGGCGGACATTCGCGGAGACTTGATCTTCGATGGATTCGGGCCTGTGCCAGGAGCACCAGACAGTCACGACGAGCACGGCTTAGACCTGCTGTCGGACAATGCTCAGGACATCATCCCTGCAGCAGCCCCAAATTTAAATCCGGAGTAGGTTGTGTTGCCCAAGGACGGAGGGGTGGACCCCACCCTGCAGGCCGCATACTAATTGGCGGTAGAGCCGAACACAGGTTTTACCTCTGTAGAGGCCTGTAACCCCGGACCCCCGGACTCATATCTGGTTCTTGGTTCCGGTCCGTGCACTCCCGAGCCAGCGGAGCCAGGTTGGGCTCCGGTAATGGAGTTTACCGCTGCGAACATCTTTCAGCACTCGCCCTTTGGCGACATGCTGAACTCATTGAAGTCTCTCTCTTTGTCGGGAGGCTCTGGGCCGAACTATGTCCGTGTTGGGGAACGTAGCAGAAATTCAAAATTTTCCTACGTGTCACCAAGATCTATCTATGGAGAGACCAGCAACGAGTGGAAGGAGAGTGCATCTACATACCCTTGTAGATCGCTAAGCGGAAGCGTTCAAGTGAACGGGGTTGATGGAGTCGTACTCGTCGTGATTCAAATCACCGATGATCCTAGTGCCGAACGGACGGCACCTCCGCGTTCAACACACGTACAGCCCGGTGACGTCTCCCACGCCTTGATCCAGCAAGGAGAGAGGGAGAGGTTGAGGAAGACTCCATCCAATAGCAGCACAACGGCGTGGTGGTGGTGGAGGAGCGTGGCAATCCAGCAGGGCTTCGCCAAGCACCATGGGAGAGGAGGAGTAGGAAGAGAGGTAGGGTTGTGCCAGAACTTCGTGTATAGCTCCCATGCGCCTCCCCACTATATATAGGGGTGGAGGGGCTGGTTTCTTGCCCTCCAAGTCCATTGGGGCGTTGGCCAAGGTGGGAGGAAAGAAATCTCATTATTTCCTTCCCCACCGATTGTTATCCCCCTTTTTTAGGGATCTTGATCTTATCCCTTCGGGATATGATCTTATTCCTTCTAAGGGGGGATCTTGGTGCGCCTTGACCAGGGGTGTGGGGCCTTGCCCCCACTACCCACGTCCATGTGGGTCCCCCCATGCAGGTGGGCCCCACTCCGGAACCTTCTAGAACCTTCCCGGTACAATACCGAAAAATCCCGAACATTTTCCGGTGGCCAAAATAGGACTTCCCATATATAAATCTTTACCTCCGGACCATTCCGGAACTCCTCGTGACGTCCGGGATCTCATCCGAGACTCCGAACAACATTCGGTAACCACATACAAACTTCCTTTATAACCCTAGCGTCATCGAACCTTAAGTGTGTAGACCCTACGGGTTCGGGAGACATGCAGACATGACCGAGACGTTCTCCGGTCAATAACCAACAGCGGGATCTGGATACCCATGATGGCTCCCACATGTTCCACGATGATCTCATCGGATGAACCACGATGTCAAGGACTTAATCAATCCCGTATACAATTCCCTTTGTCTAGCGGTATTGTACTTGCCCGAGATTCGATCGTCGGTATCCTTATACCTTGTTCAATCTCGTTACCGGCAAGTCTCTTTACTCGTTCCGTAACACATCATCCCGTGATCAACTCCTTGGTCACATTGCGCATATGATGATGTCCTACCGAGTGGGCCCAGAGATACCTCTCCGCTTACACGGAGTGACAAATCCCAGTCTCGATCCGCATAAAACAATAGATACTTTCGGAGATACCTGTAGTGCACCTTTATAGTCACCCAGTTACGTTGTGACGTTTGATTCACCCAAAGCACTCCTACGGTATCCAGGAGTTACACGCTCTCATGGTCAAAGGAAGAGATACTTGACATTGGCAAAGCTCTAGCAAACGAACTACACGATCTTTGTGCTATGCTCAGGATTGGGTCTTGTCCATCACATCATTCTCCTAATGATGTGATCCCGTTATCAACGACATCCAATGTCCATAGCCAGGAAACCATGACTATCTGTTGATCACAACGAGCTAGTCAACTAGAGGCTCACTAGGGACATATTGTGGTCTATGTATTCACACGTGTATTACGATTTCCGGATAATATAGTTATAGCATGAATAAAAGACAATTATCATGAACAAGGAAATATAATAATAATACTTTTATTATTGCCTCTAGGGCATATTTCCAACAGTCTCCCACTTGCACTAGAGTCAATAATCTAGTTCACATCGCCATGTGATTAACACTCACAGGTCACATCGCCATGTGACTAATACCCAAGAGTTTACTAGAGTCAGTAGTCTAGTTCACATCACTATGTGATTAACACTCAATGAGTTTTATGTTTGATCATGTTGCTTGTGAGAAAGGTTTTAGTCAACGGGTCTGAACCTTTCAGATCCGTGTGTGCTTTACAAATCTCTATGTCATCTCCTAGATGCAGCTACCACGCTCTATTTGGAGCTATTCCAAACAACTGTTCTACTTGGAGCTATTCTAAATTATTGCTCCATTATATGTATCCGGTCTCTCTACTCAGAGCTATCCGGATAGGTGTCAAGCTTGCATCGTCGTAACCTTTACGACGAACTCTTTTACCACCTCCATAATCGAGAAAATTCCTTAGTCCACTAGTTACTAAGGATAACTTTGACCGCTGTCCTGTGAGCCATTCTTGGATCACTCTTGTACCCCTTGACTGACTCATGGCAAGGCACACTTCAGGTGCGGTACACAGCATAGCATACTGAAGAGCCTACGTCTTAAGCATAGGGGACGACCTTCGTCCTTTCTCTCTATTCTGCCGTGGTCGAGCTTTAAGTCTTAACTTCGTACCTTACAATTCAGGCAAGAACTTCTTCTTTGACTGATCCATCTTGAATACCTTCAAGATCATGTCAAGGTATGTGCTCATTTGAAAGTATTATTAAGCATTTTGATCTATCCTTATAGATCTTGATGCTCAATGTTCAAGTAGCTTAATCCAGGCTTTCCATTGAAAAACACTTTCAAAATAACCCTATATGCTTTCCAGAAATTCTACGTCATTTCTGATCAACAATATGTCAACAACATATACTCATCAGAAATTCTATAGTGCTCCCACTCACTTCTTTGGAAATACAAGTTTCTCATAAACTTTGTATACACCCAAAATCTTTGATCATCATCAAAGCATACATTCCAACTCCGAGATGCTCACTCCAGTCCTCAGAAGGATTGCTGGAGCTTTGCATACTTATTAGCATATTTCAGGATAGACAAAACCTTCCGGTTGTATCACATACAACCTTTCCTCAAGAATCGTCGAGGAAACAATGTTTTGACATCCTATCTGCAAGATTTCATAAATAATGCAGTAATTGCTAATATAATTCCGACAGACTCTTAGCATCGCTACGAGTGAGAAAGTCTCATCGTAGTCAACTCCTTGAACTTGTCGAAAAACATCTTAACGACAAGTCGAGCTTTCTCAATGGTGACACTTACCATCATTGTCTGTCTTCCTTTCAAAATCCATCTGCACTCAACAGCCTTACGACCATCGAGTTGTTCTGCCAAAGTCTACACTTTGTTTTCACACATGGATCCTATCTCGGATTTTATGGCTTCTAACCATTTATCGGAATCCGGGCCCACCATCGCTTCTCCATAGCTCGTAGGTTCATTGTTGTCTAGCAACATGACTTCCAAGACAGGATTACGTACCACTCTGAAGTAGTACGCATCCTTGTCATCCCACGAGGTTTGGTAGTGACTCGATCCGAAGTTTCATGATCACTATCATAAGCTTCCACTTCAGTTGGTGTACGTGCCACAGGAACAACTTCCTGTGCCCTGCTACACACTTGTTGAAGTGACGGTTCAATAACCTCATCAAGTCTCCACCATCCTCCCACTCAACTTTTCGAGAGAAACCTTTCCTCGAAAAAAGGACCCGATTCAAGAAACAATCCCTATTGCTTTCGGATCTGAATTAGGAGGTATACCCAACTGTTTTTGGGTGTCCTATGAAGATGCATTTTATCTGCTTTGGGTTCGAGCTTATCAACCTGAAACCTTTTCACATAAGCGTCGCAGCCCCAAACTTTCAAGAAACGGCAACTTAGGTTTCTCCAAACCATAGTTCATACGGTGTCGTCTCAACGAAATTATGTGGTGCCCTATTTAAAGTGAATGTGGTTGTCTCTAATGCCTAACCCATGAACGATAGTGGTAACTCGATAAGAGACATCATGGTATGCACCATATCCAATAGGGTGCAACTATGACGTTTGGACACACCATCACACTATGGTGTTCCAGGCTGTATCAGTTGTGAAACAATTTCCACAATGTCTTAATTCTGTGCCAAACTCGTGATTCAGATATTCATCTCTATGATCATATCATAGATCTTTTATCCTCTTGTCACGACGATCTTTCAACTTCACACTGAAATTACTTGAACCATTCAATAATTCAGACTTGTGTTTCATCAAGTAAATATTCTCAACATCTACTCGAATCATCTGTGAAGTAAGAACATAACGATATTCACTGCATGCCTCAGCACTCATTGGACTGCACACATCAAAATGTGTTGCTTCCAACAAGTTGCTATCTTGTTCCATCTTACTGAAAACGAGGATTTTTAGTCATCTTGCCCATGTGGTATGATTTGCATGTCCCAAGTGATTCAAAATCAAGTGAGTCAAAACGGTCCATTTGCATGGAGTTTCTTCATGCATATACACCAATAGACATGGTTCGCATGTCTCAAACTTTTCAAAAACGAGTGAGCCCAAAGATCCATCAATATGGAGCTTCTTCATGCGTTTTATACCGATATGACTTACGTGGCAGTGCCACAAGTAGGTGGTACTATCATTACTATCTTTTGGCATGAACATGTGTATCACTACGATCGAGATTTAATAAACTATTCATTTTAGGTGTAAGACCATTGAAGGTATTATTCAAATAAATAGAGTAACCATTATTCTCCTTAAATGAATAACCGTATTGCGATAGACGTAATCCAATCATGTCTATGCTCAACGCAAACACCAAATAACAATTATTTAGGTTTAACACCAATCTCTTTGGTAGAGGGAGCGTGCGATGCTTGATCATATCAAGCTTGGAAAAACTTCCAACACATATCGTCAGCTCACCTTTAGCTAGTCTCCGTTTATTCCGTAGCCTTTTGTTTCGAGTTACTAACACTTAGCAACCGAACCGGTATCCAATACCCTGGTGCTACTAGGAGTACTAGTAAAGTACACATTAACATAATGTATATCCAATATACTTCTATCGACCTTGCCAGCCTTCTTATCTACCAAGTATCTAGGGTAATTCTGCTCTAGTGGTTGTTCCCCTTATTACAGAAGCACTTAGTCTCGGGTTTGGGTTTTACCTTGGGTTTCTTCACTAGAGCAGCAGCTGATTTGCCGTTTCATGAAGTATCCCTTCTTGCCCTTGCCCTTCTTGAAACTAGTGGTTTCACCAACCATCAACAATTGATGCTCCTTCTTGATTTCTACTTTCGCGGTGTCAAACATCGCGAGTACCTCAAGGATCACCATATCTATCCCTGATATATTATAGTTCATCACGAAGCTCTAGCAGCTTGGTGGCAATGACTTTGGAGAACCATCACTGTCTTATCTGGAAGATCAACTCCCACTCGATTCAAATGATTGTTGTACTCAGACAATCTGAGCACAAGCTCAACAATTGAGCTTTTCTCCTTAGTTTGCAGGTTAAGAAAGTCATCGGAGGTCTTATACCTCTTGACATGGGCACGAGCCTGAAATCCCAATTTCAGCCCTCAAAACATCTCATATGTTTCGCGATGTTTCAAAAATGTCTTTGGTGCCTCAACTCTAAACCGTTTAACTGAACTATCACGTAGTTATCAAAACGTGTATGTCAGATGTTCGCAACAACCACAGACAACGTTCGAGGTTCAGCACACTGAGCGGTGCATTAAGGACATAAGCCTTCTATGAAGCAATGAGTACAATCCTTAGTTTACGGACCTAGTCCGCATAATTGCTACTATCAACTTTCAACTAATTTTTCTCTAGGAACATATCTAAACAGTAGAACTATAGCGTGAGCTACGACATAATTTGCAAAAACCTTTTGACTATGTTCAGGATAATTAAGTTCATCTTATGAACTCCCACTCAGATAGACATCCCTCTAGTCATCTAAGTGATTACATGATCCGAGTCAAACTAGGCCGTGTCCGATCATCACGTGAGACGGACTAGTCATCATCGGTGAACATCTTCATGTTGATCGTATCTTCTATACGACTCATGTTCGACCTTTCGGTCTCCGTGTTCCGAGGCCATGTCTGTACATGCTAGGCTCGTCAAGTTAACCCTAAGTGTTTCGCGTGTGTAAATCTGTCTTACACCCGTTGTATGTGAACGTTAGAATCTAACACCCGATCATCACGTGGTGCTTCGAAACATGAACTGTCGCAACGGTGCACAGTTAGGGGAGAACACTTCTTGAAATTGTTGTAAGGGATCATCTTATTTACTACCGTCGTTCTAAGCAAATAAGATGTATAAACATGATAAACATCACATGCAATCAAATAGTGACATGATATGGCCATCATCACTTTGCTCCTTTTGATCTCCATCTTCGGGGCTCCATGATCATCATTGTCACCGGCATGACACCATGATCTCCATCATCATGATCTCCATCATCGTGTCTTCATGAAGTTGCCTCGCCAACTATTACTTCTACTACTATGGCTAACGGTTAGCAATAAAGTAAAGTAATTACATGACGTTTAAGTTGACACGCAGGTCACAAATAAATAAAGACAACTCCTATGGCTCCTGCCGGTTGTCATACTCATCGACATGCAAGTCGTGATTCCTATTACAAGAACATGATCAATCTCATACATCACATATATCATTCATCACATCCTTTTTGGCCATATCACATCACATAGCATACCCTGCAAAAACAAGTTAGACGTCCTCTAATTGTTGTTTGCATGTTTACGTGGCTGCTATGGGTTTCTAGCAAGAACGTTTCTTACCTACGCAAAGACCACAACGTGATATGCCAATTGCTATTTACCCTTCATAAGGACCCTTTTCATCGAATCCGATCCGACTAAAGTGGGAGAGACAGACACCCGCCAGCCACCTTATGCAACTAGTGCATGTTTGTCGGTGGAACCGGTCTCACGTAAGCGTACGTGTAAGGTTGGTCCGGGCCGCTTCATCCCACGATGCCGCAGAATCAAGATAAGACTAGTAACGGCAAGCATATTGAACAATATCGACGCCCACAACTACTTTGTGTTCTACTCGTGCAAAGAATCTACGCAATAGACCTAGCTCATGATGCCACTGTTGGGGAACGTAGCAGAAATTCAAAATTTTCCTACGCGTATCACCAAGATCTATCTATGGAGAGACCAGCAACGAGTAGAAGGAGAGTGCATCTACATACCCTTGTAGATCGCTAAGCGGAAGCGTTCAAGTGAACGGGGTTGATGGAGTCGTACTCGTCGTGATTCAGATCACCGATGATCCTAGTGCCGAACGGACGGCACCTCCGCGTTCAACACACGTACAGCCCGACGATGTCTCCCACGCCTTGATCCAGCAAGGAGAGAGGGAGAGGTTGAGGAAGACTCCATCCAGCAGCAGCACAACGGTGCGGTGGTGATGGAGGAGCGTGGCAATCCCGTAGGGCTTCGCCAAGCACCTACGGGAGAGGAGGAGGTGTCACGGGAGGGAGAGGGAGGCAACCAAAGGCCTTAGGTATCATTGCTCCTCCTTTTCCCCACTATATATAGGGCCAAGGGAGAGGGGGAGGGCGCAGCCTTGCCCCCTCCTCCAAGGAAGGGGTGCGGCTAAGGATGGGGAGGAGTCCATCCTCCCCAAGGCACCTCGGAGGTGCCTTCCCCCTTTAGGACTCTTCCCTTTTTCTCTTCTCTTGGCGCATGGGCCTCTTGGGGCTGGTGCCCTTGGCCCATGTAGGCCAAGGCGCACCCCCTACAGCCCATGTGCCCCCCCGGGGCAGGTGGCCCCACCCGGTGGGCCCCCGGGACCCTTCCGGTGGTCCCGGTACAATACCGATGACCCCGAAACTTGTCCCGATGGCCGAAACAGGACTTCCTATATATAAATCTTTACCTCCGGACCATTCCGGAACTCCTCGTGACGTCCGGGATCTCATCCGGGACTCCGAACAACATTCGGTAACCACATACAAACTTCCTTTATAACCCTAGCATCATCGAACCTTAAGTGTGTAGACCCTACGGGTTCGGGAGACATGTAGTCATGACCGAGATGTTCTCCGGTCAATAACCAACAGCGGGATCTGGATACCCATGTTGGCTCCCACATGTTCCACGATGATCTCATCGGATGAACCACGATGTCAAGGACTCAATCAATCCCGTATACAATTCCCTTTGTCTAGCGGTATGGTACTTGCCCGAGATTCGATCGTGGGTATACCGATACCTTGTTCAATCTCGTTACCGGCAAGTCTCTTTACTCGTTCCGTAACACATCATCCCGTGATCAACCCCTTGGTCACATTGTGCACATTATGATGATGTCCTACCGAGTGGGCCCAGAGATACCTCTCCGTTTACACGGAGTGACAAAATCCCAATCTCGATTCGTGCCAACCCAACAGACACTTTCAGAGATACCCGTAGTGTACCTTTATAGCCACCCAGTTACGTTGTGACGTTTGGCACACCCAAAGCACTCCTACGGTATCCGGGAGTTGCACAATCTCATGGTCTAAGGAAATGATACTTGACATTAGAAAAGCTTTAGCATACGAACTACATGATCTTGTGCTAGGCTTAGGATTGGGTCTTATCCATCACATCATTCTCCTAATGATGTGATCCCGTTATCAACGACATCCAATGTCCATAGCCAGGAAACCATGACTATCTGTTGATCACAACGAGCTAGTCAACTAGAGGCTCACTAGGGACATATTGTGGTCTATGTATTCACACGTGTATTACGATTTCCGGATAATACAGTTATAGCATGAATAAAAGACAATTATCATGAACAAGGAAATATAATAATAATACTTTTATTATTGCCTCTAGGGCATATTTCCAACAGTCTCCCACTTGCACTAGAGTCAATAATCTAGTTCACATCGCCATGTGATTAACACTCACAGGTCACATCGCCATGTGACTAATACCCAAGAGTTTACTAGAGTCAGTAGTCTAGTTCACATCACTATGTGACTAACACTCAATGAGTTTTATGTTTGATCATGTTGCTTGTGAGAGAGGTTTTAGTCAACGGGTCTGAACCTTTCAGATCCGTGTGTGCTTTACAAATCTCTATGTCATCTCCTAGATGCAGCTACCACGCTCTATTTGGAGCTATTCCAAACAACTGTTCTACTTGGAGCTATTCTAAATTATTGCTCCATTATATGTATCCGGTCTCTCTACTCAGAGCTATCCGGATAGGTGTCAAGCTTGCATCGTCGTAACCTTTACGACGAACTCTTTTACCACCTCCATAATCGAGAAAATTCCTTAGTCCACTAGTTACTAAGGATAACTTTGACCGCTGTCCTGTGAGCCATTCTTGGATCACTCTTGTACCCCTTGACTGACTCATGGCAAGGCACACTTCAGGTGCGGTACACAGCATAGCATACTGAAGATCCTACGTCTTAAGCATAGGGGACGACCTTCGTCCTTTCTCTCTATTCTGCCGTGGTCGAGCTTTAAGTCTTAACTTCGTACCTTACAACTCAGGCAAGAACTCCTTCTTTGACTGGTCCATCTTGAACACCTTCAAGATCATGTCAAGGTATGTGCTCATTTGAAAGTATTATTAAGCATTTTGATCTATCCTTATAGATCTTGATGCTCAATGTTCAAGTAGCTTAATCCAGGCTTTCCATTGAAAAACACTTTCAAAATAACCCTATATGCTTTCCAGAAATTCTACGTCATTTCTGATCAACAATATGTCAACAACATATACTCATCAGAAATTCTATAGTGCTCCCAATCACTTCTTTGGAAATACAAGTTTCCCATAAACTTTGTACAAACCCAAAATTTTTGATCATCATCAAAGCATACATTCCAACTCCGAGATGCTCACTCCAGTCCTTAGAAGGATTGCTGGAGCTTTGCATACTTATTAGCATCTTTCGGGATTGACAAAACCTTCCGGTTATATCACATGCAACCTTTCCTCATTAAAATCGTCGAGGAAACAATGTTTTGACATCCTATCTGCAAGATTTCATAAATAATGCAGTAATCGCTAATATAATTCCAACAGACTCTTAGCATCGCTACGAGTGAGAAAATCTCATCGTAGTCAACTCCTTGAACTTGTCGGAAAACATCTTAACGACAAGTCGAGCTTTCTTAATGGTGACATTTACCATCATTGTCCGTCTTCCTTTTGAAATCCATCTGTACTCATTAGCCTTACGACCATCGAGCCGTTCTGCCAAAGTCTACACTTTGTTTTCATACATGGATCCTCTCTCGGATTTTATGGCCTCAAGCCATTTATCGGAATCCGGGCCCACCATCGCTTCTCCATAGCTCGTAGGTTCATTGTTGTCTAGCAACATGACCTTCAAGACAGGATTACGTACCACTCTGAAGTAGTACGCATCCTTGTCATCCTACGAGGTTTGGGAGTGACTTGATCCGAAGTTTCATGATCAATATCATAAGCTTCCACTTCAATTGGTGTAGGTGCCACAGGAACAACTCCCTGTGCCCTGTCACACACTAGTTGAAGAGACGGTTCAATAACCTCATCAAGTCTCCACCATCCTCCCACTCAATTCTTTCAAGAGAAACTTTTCCTCGAGAAAGGACCTGATTCTAGAAACAACCCATATTGCTTTCGGATCTGAATTAGGAGGTATACCCAACTGTTTTGGGTTTCCTATGAAGATGCATTTTATCCGCTTTGGGTTCGAGCTTATCAACCTGAAACTTTTTCATATAAGCGTCGCAGCCCCAAACTTTTAAGAAACGACAACTTAGGTTTCTCTAAACCATAATTCATACGGTGTCATCTCATCGGAATTATGTGGTGCCCTATTTAAAGTGAATGTGGTTGTCTCTAATGCCTAACCCATGAACGATAGTGGTAATTCGATAAGAGACATCATGGTACGCACCATATCCAATAGGGTGCAACTATGATGTTCGGACACACCATCACATTATGGTGTTCCAGGCGGTATTAATTGCGAAACAATTTCCACAATGTCTTAATTGTGTGCCAAAACTCGTAACTCAGATATTCATCTCTATGATCATATCATAGACATTTTATCCTCTTGTCACAATGATCTTCTACTTCACTCTGAAATTACTTGAACCATTCAATAATTCAGACTTGTGTTTCATCAAGTAAATATACTCAACATTTACTCGAATCATCTATGAAGTAAGAACATAATGATATTCACTGCATGCCTCATCACTCATTCGACTGCACACATCAAAATGTGTTACTTCCAACAAGTTGCTATCTTGTTCCATCTTACTGAAAATGAGGCTTTTCAGTCATCTTGCCCATGTGGTATGATTTGCATATCTCAAGTGATTCAAAATCAAGTGAGTCCGAACGATCCATTTGCATGGAGTTTCTTCATGCATATACACCAATAGACATGGTTCGCATGTCTCAAACTTTTCAAAAACGAGTGAGTCCAAAGATCCACCAACATGGAGCTTCTTCATGCGTTTTATACAATTATGACTTACATGGCAGTGCCACAAGTAAGTGGTACTATCATTACTATCTTATATCTTTTGGCATGAAAATGTGTATCACTACGACCGAGATTCAATAAACCATTCCTTTAGGTGCAAGACCATTGAAGGTACTATTCAAAAATAGAGTAACCATTATTCTCCTTAAATGAATAACCGTATTGCGATAGACATAACCCAATCATGTCTATGCTCAACGCAAACACCAATCTCGGTGGTAGAGGGAGCGTGCGATGCTTGATCATATCAACCTTGGAAACACTTCCAACATATATCGTCAGCTCACCTTTAGCTAGTCTCCGTTTATTCCGTAGCTTTTATTTCGAGTTACTAACACTTAGCAACCGAACCGGTATCCAATACCCTGGTGCTACTAGGAGTACTAGTAAAGTACACATTAACATAATGTATATCCAATATACTTCTATCGACCTTGCCAGCCTTCTCATCTACCAAGTATCTAGGGTAATGCTGCTCCAGTGGTTGTTCCCCTTATTACAGAAGCACTTAGTCTCGGGTTTGGGTTCAGCCTTGGGTTTCTTCACTAGAGCAGCAGCTGAATTGCTGTTTCATGAAGTATCCCTTTGTTCCCTTGCCCTTCTTGAAACTAGTGGTTTCACCAACCATCAACAATTGATGCTCCTTCTTGATTTCTACTTTCGCGATGTCAAACATCATGAATATTTCAAGGATCATCATATCTATCCCTGATATGTTATAGTTAATCACGAAGCTCTAGCAGCTTGGTGGCAATGACTTTGGGGAAACATCACTATCTCATCTGGAGGATCAACTCCCACTCGATTCAAGTGATTGTTGTGCTCAGACAATCTGAGCACAAGCTCAACGATTGAGCTTTTCTCCCTTAGTTTGCAGGCTAAGAAAATCGTCGGAGGTCTTATACCTCTTGACGTGGGCACGAGCCTGAAATCCCAATTTCAGCCCTCGAAACATCTCATATGTTCCGCGACGTTTCGAAAACGTCTTTGGTGCCTCTACTTAAACCATTTAATTGAACTATCACGTAGTTATCAAAACGTGTATGTCCGATGTTCGCAACATCGACAAATGACGTTGGGGTTCAGGACACTGAGCGGTGCATTAAGGACATAAGCTTTCTACTGATCGCATAATCGCTACTATCAACTTTCAACTATATTTTCTCTAGGAACATATCTAAACAGTGGAACTAAAGCGCGAGCTTACGACATAATTTGCAAAAGGTCTTTTGACTATGTTCAGGATAATTAAGTTCATCTTATGAACTCCCACTTAGATAGACATCCCTCTGGTCATCTAAGTGATCACATGATCCGAGTCAACTAGGCCGTGTCCGATCATCACGTGAGACGGACTAGTCATCATCGGTGAACATCTTCATGTTGATCGTATCTACCATACGACTCATGCTCGACCTTTCGGTCTCCGTGTTCCGAGGCCATGTCTGCACATGCTAGGCTCGTCAAGTTAACCCTAAGTGTTTTCGCTGTGTAAAACTGTCTTACACCCGTTGTATGTGAACGTAAGAATCCATCACACCTGATCATCACGTGGTGCTTAGAAGCGACGAACTGTAGCAACGGTGCACAGTTAGGGGAGAACACTTCTTGAAATTTTGTAAGGGATCATCTTATTTACTACCGTCGTCCTAAGCAAACAAGATGCATAAACATGATAAACATCACATGCAATCAAATAGTGACATGATATGGCCAATATCATTTTGCTCCTTTTGATCTTCATCTTCGGGGCTCCATGATCATCATCGTCACCGGCACGACACCATGATCTCCATCATCATGATCTCCATCATCGTGTCTTCATGAAGTTGTCACGCCAACGACTACTTCTACTTCTATGACTAACACGTTTAGCAATAAAGTAAAGTAGTTTACATGGCGTTCTTCAATGACACGCAGGTCATACAATAAATAAAGACAACTCCTATGGCTCCTGCCGGTTGTCATACTCATCGACATGCAAGTCGTGAATCCTATTACAAGAACATGATCAATCTCATACATCACATATCATTCATCACATTCTTCTTGGCCATATCACATCACATAGCATACCCTGCAAAAACAAGTTAGACGTCCTCTAATTGTTGTTGCATTTTTTACGTGGCTGCTATGGGTTTCTAGCAAGAACGTTTCTTACCTACGCAAGACCACAACGTGATATGCCAATTGCTATTTACCCTTCATAAGGACCCTTTTCATCGAATCCGTTCCGACTAAAGTGGGAGAGACTGGCACCCGCTAGCCACCTTATGCACCAAGTGCATGTCAATCGGTGGAACCTGTCTCACGTAAGAGTACGTGTAAGGTCGGTCCGGGCCGCTTCATCCCACAATACCGTCGAAACAAGATTGGACTAGTAACGGTAAGCATATTGAACAACATCAACGCCCACAACTACTTTGTGTTCTACTCGTGCAAAGAATCTATGCAATAGACCTAGCTCTGATACCACTGTTGGGGAACGTAGCAGAAATTCAAAATTTTCCTACGTGTCACCAAGATCTATCTATGGTGAGACCAGCAACGAGTGGAAGGAGAGTGCATCTACATACCCTTGTAGATCGCTAAGCGGAAGCGTTCAAGTGAACGGGGTTGATGGAGTCGTACTCGTCGTGATTCAAATCACCGATGATCCTAGTGCCGAACGGACGGCACCTCCGCGTTCAACACACGTACAACCCGGTGACGTCTCCCACGCCTTGATCCAGCAAGGAGAGAGGGAGAGGTTGAGGAAGACTCCATCCAACAGCAGCACAACAGTGTGGTGGTGGTGGAGGAGCGTGGCAATCCAGCAGGGCTTCGCCAAGCACCATGGGAGAGGAGGAGTAGGAAGAGAGGTAGGGCTGTGCCAGAACTTCGTGTATAGCTCCCATGCGCCTCCCCACTATATATAGGGGTGGAGGGGCTGGTTTCTTGCCCTCCAAGTCCATTGGGGCGTTGGCCAAGGTGGGAGGAAAGAAATCTCATTATTTCCTTCCCCACCGATTGTTATCCCCCTTTTTTAGGGATCTTGATCTTATCCCTTCGGGATATGATCTTATTCCTTCTAAGGGGGGATCTTGGTGCGCCTTGACCAGGGGTGTGGGGCCTTGCCCCCACTACCCACGTCCATGTGGGTCCCCCCATGCAGGTGGGCCCCACTCCGGAACCTTCTAGAACCTTCCCGGTACAATACCGAAAAATCCCGAACATTTTCCGGTGGCCAAAATAGGACTTCCCATATATAAATCTTTACCTCCGGACCATTCCGGAACTCCTCGTGACGTCCGGGATCTCATCCGGGACTCCGAACAACATTCGGTAACCACATACAAACTTCCTTTATAACACTAGCGTCATCGAACCTTAAGTGTGTAGACCCTACGGGTTCGGGAGACATGTAGACATGACCGAGACGTTCTCCGGTCAATAACCAACAGCGGGATCTGGATACCCATGATGGCTCCCACATGTTCCACGATGATCTCATCGGATGAACCACGATGTCAAGGACTTAATCAATCCCGTATTCAATTCCCTTTGTCTATCGGTATGTTACTTGCCCGAGATTCGATCGTCGGTATCCAATACCTTGTTCAATCTCGTTACCGGCAAGTCACTTTACTCGTTCCGTAACACATCATCCCATGATCAACTCCTTGGTCACATTGCGCATATGATGATGTCCTACCGAGTGGGCCCAGAGATACCTCTCCGTTTACACGGAGTGACAAATCCCAGTCTCGATCCGCATAAAACAATAGATACTTTCGGAGATACCTGTAGTGCACCTTTATAGTCACCCAGTTACGTTGTGACGTTGATACACCCAAAGCACTCCTACGGTATCCAGGAGTTACACGCTCTCATGGTCGAAGGAAGAGATACTTGACATTGGCAAAGCTCTAGCAAATGAACTACACGATCTTTTGTGCTAGTCTTAGGATTGGGTCTTGTCCATCACATCATTCTCCTAATGATGTGATCCCGTTATCAACGACATCCAATGTCCATAGCCAGGAAACCATGACTATCTGTTGATCACAACGAGCTAGTCAACTAGAGGCTCACTAGGGACATATTGTGGTCTATGTATTCACACGTGTATTACGATTTCCGGATAATACAGTTATAGCATGAATAAAAGACAATTATCATGAACAAGGAAATAAAATAATAATACTTTTATTATTGCCTCTAGGGCATATTTCCAACAGTCCGGTTCGAGTGGGAAGCAGGTGACGAAGGAATTCGCTGCCCACCCACCACCCACTTCATTGCCACGGTCGATGATTTAACCGACGTGCATGACTTCGACTCCGAAGACATCGACGGTATGGAAGACGATGCAGGAGACATATAGGAGCCACCGCTCACAGGGCGATGGATACCAGCTCTTCATACGATATATATATGGTGGACACTCCGAAAGAAACTAACGGCGATGAGGCAATGGAGGATAACCCCTCCAAGAAAAAAGCAAAGCATGGGCGTCGCCAGCGCCGCTCCAAGCCCCGCCAAGGCAATACCGGCACCGGAGACGAAAACAATCTAGATGGTGCCGACGATGAATACAACCCCGAACAGCCCGCCTTCGAGCAGGCCGAGCAGGAAGATGGGCAGGACAGCCCAGATGAACAGGCGACGGACGGGTATCCGGAGGAGGACAACTACATGCCTTCCTTCGAAGACGATATTAGCCTCGGCGACGACGAGTTCGGCGTGCCTGAGGACCCCTCGGAGTAGGAGCGCTTCAAGCACCGGCTTATTGCCACTGTGAGAAGCCTGAAGAAGAAGGAGCAGCAGCTTCAAGCTGATCAAGACCTGCTCACAGATAGATGGACAGAAGTCCTGGCAGCCGAGGAATATGGACTCGAGCGCCACACGGCTGACCGGCTGCCTCGAGGTCGGGATAAAATGGCATATCAACCCGAATACCAGCTTGCACCCCCGTGCCAGTTTACTACGGCCCGGGGCAATACTCAGGACCTGCGCAATAAGCTGGATAATGCCGCAAGACAACCAAGATCGATCTAC
>NC_057804.1:36093935-36221140 GCF_018294505.1 Triticum aestivum | reverse complement strand
GGGGGGGGCGCCGCAGCACATGACGATGACCGTCATACCGGATACACTAACAGCAAATCCGACCGGGTTGAATTTAACGAGTCAGATACAGCCGGACTGCGTCGCGACATAGCCCAGCACAGAGGCGCCGCACACCCCCTCTGCTTCACCGATGAAGTGATGGATCATGAATTCCCAAAGGGTTCAAACCTGTAAACATCGAATCATACGATGGCACAACAGACCCCGCGGTGTGGATTGAAGATTTCCTTCTCCACATTCACATGGCCCGCAGAGACGATCTACATGCCATCAAGTATCTCCCCCTTAAGCTCAAAGGACCCGCCTGACACTGGCTAAACAGCCTGCCTGCAAATTCCATTGGCAGTTGGGAAAACCTGGAAGACGCATTTCTTGACAACTTCCAAGGCACATATGTGCGACCTCCGGATGTCGATGACTTGAGCCACATTACTCAACAGCGCGGAGAATCAGCCAGGAAATTCTGGACTCGTTTCCTAACTAAAAGAACCAAATAGTTGGCTGTCCGGACGCCGAAGCCCTAGCGGCCTTCAAGCATAATATCCGAGACGAGTGGCACGCCCGGCAACTCGGCCAAGAGAAACCCAAGACCATGGCAGCTCTCACGACACTAGTGACCCGCTTTTGCGCGAGCAAGGACAGCTGGTTGGCTCGTAGCAGCACTACGCCACATTCTAGCACCTCAGACGTCCGTGACAATAATGGCAAGCTACGGTGCAACAGACACAAGCGTCGGAACAACGGCGACAACACTGAAGACACGGTGGTCAATGCCGGATTCAGCGGATCCAAATCTGGTCAGCGGAAGAAGCCATTCAAACGCAACAATTAGGGATCGTCCAGTCTAGACCATATACTGGAGCGCTCGTGCCAAATTCATGGCACCCCGGACAAGCCAGCCAACCACACCAATAGAGACTACTGGGTATTTAAATAGGCCGGCAAAATAAACACCGAAAACAAGGACAAGGGGCTGCACAGCGACGATGACGAGGAGCCCCGGCGTCCGAACATGGGGGGACAGAAGAAATTTCCCCCCAGGTGAAAATGGTCAACATGATCTATGCCACCCACATCCCCAAGCGGGAACGGAAGCGAGCACTATGGGACGTCTACGCGATGGAGCCAGTTGTCCCCAAATTCAACCCATGGTCAGCTTGTCCGATCACCTTTGATCGTAGGGATCATCCTACTAGTATCCGTCACGGCGGCTCAGCTGCATTGGTCTTAGACCCAATTATCGACAGATTCCACCTCACGCAAGTCCTTATGGACGGCGGCAGCAGCTTGAACCTGCTTTACCAGGACACAGTGTGCAAAATGGGCATCGATCCTTCAAGGATTAAGCCCACCAAAACCACCTTTAAAGGTGTAATTCCTGGAGTAGAGGCCCGTTGTATGGGCTCTGTAACATTGGAAGTGGTCTTCGGATCTCTGGATAACTTCCGAAGCAAAGAGCTAATCTTCGATATCGTCCCATTCCGTAGTGGTTACCACGCACTACTCGGACGAACCGCATTCGCTAGATTCAATGCGGTACCACACTATGCATACCTCAAGCTCAAGATGCCAGGCCCGCGCGGGGTCATAACAGTCAACGGAAATATGGACTGCTCTCTCCGTATAGAAGAGCATACAACAGCCCTTGCGGCAGAAGTACAATGCGGCCTCCTCCGGCAAACCACCAATCCAGCAACGACAACCTCAAGCTCCGTCAAGCGAGGGCGGAACACCCCGCAACAGGATCACCAGGCATGCCAAGAACATGACTAGCAGTCTGGCCTCCGCTCAAATCCCATCAAAGCAGCATTTATGCCACGCGTACACAATTACGCACTCAAGATACCATGGGCACAGGCGGAGGCGCAGCAGTGGCTCAGTCAATAGTGCGGCATCGCCACCACACACCTCGTAACCCTTCTTTTTACCTTTCAAGATATTGCTTTAGCGCAGCCTCTTCCGAAGAGCCGGATTGTCGGACTTACATAGGAGAGGAAACCAAGGAGGCAACAGGCTTTTCCCACAGAAGGAAACACCCGGGTGGAATCTATTTACGATCGTTATACCTGCTTTATCTATCTGTACGTAGCCTACCCTTGGATAGGATATGTCAAATAATCCTATTTATCTCCGCTTAATGCATCCATTGTAAACATATGCTTAAATGTATTATTCATCAATGGGAGATCAGATATAGCATCAGCTTATTATTTTAACATTTTTCTTTACAAATGTATATTTGATTTTGTATCCGTACACTTTGGTATGTTTAGTTTGCCAGGGGCTTCTTATGGCGCCCCATAATATGGTAAGACAAGTCCGAACACTTTCAACAGTGCTGCACCCCGAACTTATAGCATTATATGCATCAGCTCCGAATCATGTCTTGGGTCTACAACTGGGATAGCCCAGCTCCCTTGTTTTGGTGCCTTACGTTCCGTTATATCAGCTAAGGTAGCGCAGGGAGAACTACTGCGATTGTGCCCTGGTTCTTCTGGACGAGCACTTCAGTAGAGAAAGCCGAAAACTGACCGGCATGATGTGGCGAGAGCTAGTCGCTGTTCGAGAGGTCTTAAAATCCTCAAAGATTTTTCCGCTTTAGGCGATAATTCGGCTTCGTCCGATCTAGGCATATATAGCGCCAATTCGGCCTTCCGGATTCTAGGGGCTTTGCCAAAATTTAAAATTGTAGAGTTCTATGGCTAAGTGAAGGTTATAAAGCCGCATAGTCCGATTGCCTTGTTCGCTGCGCTGGACACCTCCTTAAGGGACCAAACATTTGGATAAAGAGTGTCCGGGTTTTCCACGAACACCCCAGTACTAGTTACATGGGGGCGGAAGCCGACGACTGGCATACTTTCAGAATTTGACAAACAGTCGCACAGAAGGTAATATTTTAAATAACCAAAGCGCTACATAGCGCAAGTAACTTCGTCTTTAAATTACAAACATGATAGAAGTGAATTCATTAAAAAATTATGTCCTTGGTACATTCATCGGCCACGAGGCAAGCACCCTTCATAACGCCATCATTATACTTCTCGGGAATGCGATGCGGCTTGCCTTCTGGCGGCCCATCCTTCACCAGCTTCTCCGCATCCAGCTTGCCCCCAATGCACCTTCGCACGGGCAAGGGCCCGGCGGGCACCCTCAATGCAAACGGATCGCTTGATGACTTCCAGTCGCGGATAGGCATTCACCATCCGCTTGATCAGGCCGAAGTAGCTGATGGGCAGGGGCTCACCAGGCCACATCCGGACTATGAAATCCTTCATAGCCACTTCGGCCGCCTTGTGGAGTTCGACCAACTGCTTCAGTTGGTCACTCAGAGGCGTTGAATGTTTGGCCCCAGCATATTGGGACCAGAACAGCTTCTCCGTTGAGCTCCCCTCCTGGACACGGTAGAACTCCACGACATCTGATACGCTGCGTGGCAGATCTGCGAATGCCCCTGGAGAGCTCCGGACTCAGGTAAGTAAAAGAAACGCCTCCTCCACATGTTTGCTTTGCATAAAGAATTTCTTACCCGCCGTTATATTTTTGGCCTCCTGGATTTCCTGCTGTGCCTACTCGGCTTCGGCCTTGGCGTCTTTTATACTTGTAAGGGCCTTCGCAAGCTCGGCCTCTTTTGCTATAACCTCATGCTCCTGGAGCTCTTCTTGTACCTCGCCCACGCGGGCTTCTTGCTTTTTGCGCTCCTTGCGTTCCAAGGCCGCCTTGTGTTCAGCCTCGGACAGCGCTTTCTTGAGAGACGCCACTTCAGTGGTGATCTCTGTTCCAAATCACGACGCTTCGTTGTTAGCATAATCAAATTTTATCTACCATTCATTTTATAAGAGAGGGGAATCATTCACTTTGCTCTCTTCGAGCTGCCTCCTCGTGAGGTCGAGCTCTCCGTGCGCCTGCTCCAGGTCCTGTTTCAGTCCGGCGATCTCGGCCATACGAACCGCAGCAGCAAGCAGCACAGCCTGCTTAAAATTTAAATTTATTGTTAAACTCCGGCGGATTATAATTGACCCTCCGTTTGGTTTTTCCTTCCGAACACCAAACAAAGTATCATGGGCTACTACCTATCGAGTGGTAATTTCACACATTTTTACTACTTACCTCAAAGCCTGTTAGGAGGCTGGTGCAGGCTTCGGTTAGTCCACTCTTGGCGGACGAAACCTTCTGAATCACCGCACTCATGAGAGTACGATGCTCTTCATCTATGGAAGCGCCGCGAAGCGCTTCCAGCAGACGATCCAACGCCTCGGGTGTAGCGGAAGTGCTCGGCACAGACAGCTTGCCCTCCTTAACGAGGGGCAGTCCTCCTGAGTCCGAAACCACGGGAGGTTCCGGAACGGTGTTCGGCTGAGAGTCCGGCTTACTACGGCTCTCACCAACACGATCCGCGGGGATCTTGAACCCCGCGTGTCCGACGTTTGGAATGCCGCCTTGGGGCGCCTCCAGATCCACCTCCCCCCGCTCGGGGAGCCTTTGGGACAACACCTCCGTGTCATCCGCAGGCCGAGGAGAAGTGGCCATCGGGAGTGAGTTCATTGCTGACTCACTCAAGGACCCGTCCGAGGACAACACCTCGGGATGGGCCCTGGCCGGACTGCATACAAGTTCGATGTTATAACAAAACTATGAAGCCAAATTACGATGGAGTGTGGATACTTACGATCGCACTAGGGACTTCTTCCTGGGCAGCCACCCCTCCATGCTATCGGCGGCGGTGGCGGAGTAGTCCGGAAGGGACACCTTTCCCTTCTTGGACGTCCTAGTCTTCCCCACCAGAGCGGCCTTCCTCTTTTTCTCCCCCCCCCAATACGGGGAGGTGGAGTTTCTTCTTGTTCCCCCCCGCCTCCGCGAGAGGAATCTGCCTCGTCGTCATCGCACGATGAGGATATGATGGTCTTGCGCCGGGGGCCTCTCCTGGCCCCCTGGTCCGCCCTCTCAGGCCCCCCGTCCTTTCTGGATGGGGCGGCCTCCTCTTCTTCTTATTCTCCTTCCCCTTCGGGGGAGGAGTGTGCCTCGTCATCTTCGGACGAGGCTTCTGGCGCAGACTTACGCCGGAGACCCTTTCGGATCCCGGGTCCTTATCGGCCTTCTTCTCCGGTCCCTTGTAGGGCGCCGGAACCAGCATCTCCGTCAGGAGAGCATTCGCTGGGTTTTCTGGCAGCGGAGCCGGATAGTCAATCCGCTCGGCTGTCTCCACATAATTCTAAACAAATATACACAATCACTTAAGGCTTCCGCATGAATATATTGGAAAGAACCGAACCCGGTGGTAGCCTGAGAACTCACCTGAATAGGATGCCGCACGGCGTGGAGCCCGCGGTCCTCGGATATGAGAGGAGGTACTTCGGAGGCCTTGAACAACGCCTTCCACGCGTTCTTATGCTTCATGCCGTAGAGCCTCTAGAGCGTCTGGTGTTCGGCCGGGACAAACTCCCACAGATTTAATGCCCGCCTTTGGCACGACAGAATTCAGCGAACGAGCATGACCTGGATCAGGTTGACAAGCTTGATGTTCTTGTCCTTCATGCCCTTGATGCAGTTTATGAGTCCAGCAGCTCTGTAGGTTCGCCCCAGGACAGGCCCTTCTGTTCCCAGGAGGTGAGCCGCATGGGGGTTCCGGATCGGAACTCGGGGGTCGCCCCCCAGTCAGCGTCGCGCGGCTCGGTGATGTAGAACCACCCCGACTGTCACCCCTTCACGGTTTCCGCAAAGGAACCATCAAGCAAGGTGACATTAGGCATTTTGCCCACCATGGATCCTCCGCACTCCACTTGCTGGCCGCTCATGATCTTCGGCTTCACGCAGAAAATTTGCAGCCACAAGCCGAAATGAGGCTTGATGCGGAGGAAACCCTCGCATACGACGATGAACACCGATATGTTGAGGACGAAGTTCGGGGCTAGATCATGGAAGTCTAGCCCGTAGTAGAACATGAGCCCGTGGATGAAGGGGTGGAGTGGAAACCCCAGTCCACGGACGAAGTGGGCAAGAAACATGACCCTCTCGTGGGGTCCTGGAGTTGGAATGACTTGCCCGCCGTTTGGTAGCCGGTGCACTATGTCTGCGGCCAAGTATCCAGCCACCCGAAGACTTGCGATCTTCTTCTCCTTCATGGTGGAAGCCACCCATTTGCCTCCTGCTCCGGACATGTTTAACTGTGCGGAGAAGACTTGGACTAGGGCGCTGGAGCTCGAGGAGGCAAGAGTGGGCAAAGGAGGAAGAAGGCGTGGGTAAAAATGGGGAACTCTTATCCCTTTATAGAGGTGACGGAAGCGATGAGCCTCCCCACTAGCCTGTTGAGAATCGCTTACTTCCCAAGCGCCACGATTGATGGCACGGGGGGATTACCCACACCCGTATTAATGAGAATCCCGTGATAAGGGTACATGATCTCTGCTTTGGCAAGATGTGTCAAGGAAACCGCCTCGCAATACGCGCTGTGGCTGGTTGCAGAAAAATGGTTCGAATAATGACCCGACCATAAGGACATGTCACGTCGTTTAAAAAGTTGTCAGCTGAAGTATCGTTCTCTCTATGGTGGTATGTGAAGATCATTTTGCAGATCCGGACATGGCCTATGTGTTTGATAATAACCTTGGAGTATTCGGAAGGAGGAACCCGCCTTGCAATGCTGAAGACAAGACTGCGCGCCAGACTCATCGTCATTGAAGCCTGGTTCAGGGGCTACTGAGGGAGTCCTGGATTAGGGGGTATCCTGACAGCCGGACTGTATACATCGTCCGGACTATTGAAGCGTGAAGATACAAGATTCAAGACTTCGGCCCGTGTCCGGATGGGACTCTCCTTTGCGTGGAAGACAAGCTTGGCGATCCGGTTATTATATTTCCTTCCTTGTAACCGACTCCATGTAAACCCTAGCCCTCTCCAGTGTCTATATAAACCGAAGAGGATGGTCCTTAGAAGGCCGATCACAATTACAATCATACCATCATAGGATAGCTCTTAGGGTTTAGCCTCTACGATCTCGTGGTAGATCTACACCTGTACTACACATATCTTCAATATTAATCAAGCAGGAAGTAGGGTTTTACCTCCATCGAGAGGGCCCAAACCTGGGTAAACATTGTGTCCCTTGCTTCCTGTTACCATCAGCCTAAGACGCATAGATCGGGACCCCCTACCCGAGATCCGCCGGTTTTGACACCGACAAAGCTTGCTCAGCCTTATGCCCGCTCCCTCGCCCATGCGCGCGGTGGCTCGCAGGACGAGGAGAAAAAATTACTACTCCCTCTGTTTACTCCTCGTCCCTACTAATACCTTGGTTATAGAGATTATATCATATTGTTTGGAATATATATGTCCTTTAGTAGATTTCAATATGAACTACTAGTACATACTCCAAACACTGATGTATATAGATGTATTTTAGAGTGTAGATTCACTCATTTTGCTCCGTATGTAGCACTCTCCCTCGACCCTTGACCCTCGCCCACGTGGTGGACGTGCAGTAATTCATCTGGTCCCATATAGCCAGAACAATATATACTGCACTACCATTATTGCTCGACTTCCTGAAGAGGCGAAGAGCCAATCGCAAGGTTAATATTTTGGAGATGCCAAGCGCAAGGTTATAGGAGAACGAGTAGTAGGTGCCACGTCATTTATAAATAAAGTGTTTTTTTCTTCAGTGGCACGTACGCAATATGATAGGTTCATATGGAGAGAAAAGGAAACTGCTCCACTATATACATAGTCAGGACGGGCCAGCCTACACGGTTGCTTGTTGGGGTTGCTCTCTTCACACTCTCTCGCACTAAACGACTGTGTCCACATTGTCGGTGTCAAAACCGGCGGATCTCAGGTAGGGGGTCCCGAACTATGCATCTAAGGCTAATGGTAACAGGAGACTGGGGACATGATGTTTTACCCAGGTTCGGGCCCTCTCGATGGAGGTAATACCCTACTTCCTGCTTGATTGATCTTGATGATATGAGTATTACAAGAGTTGATCTATCACGAGATCAGAGAGGCTAAACCCTAGAAGCTAGCCTATGGTATGATTGTTTATGATCGTGAGTCCTACGGACTAAACCCTCCGGTTTATATAGACACCGGAGGGGGCTAGGGTTACACAAAGTCGGTTTACAGAGAAAGAGATCTACATCCGAATCGCCAAGCTTGCCTTCCACGCCAAGGAGAGTCCCATCCGGACCCAGGACGAAGTCTTCTGTCCTTTATCTTCATAGTCCAACAGTCCTGCCAAAGTATATAGTCCGGCTGTCCGGATACCCCCTTATCCAGGACTCCCTCAGTATCCCCCGAACTAGGCTTCAATGACGATGAGTCCGGCGCGCAGATTGTCTTCAGCATTGCAAGGCAGGTTCCTATCCAAATCCGGTGCACCCGTCGTGGTGAATAGTGTCTGGCCTCCTAGTAAAGTTGTACTCCTCGGCTTCTGTGCCTCCATAATAGCAATCTCCACGTTTCGATCAAAGACGAGGGGTCGGGGCATTTTTGTATTTTCCACCCTAATCCCGTAGGTGAGCCATCTATTTGAAGAGACGGGGATCTTCAGATCCAAATCACATCTTCTTCCCCCAAGCAAGCATTTCACAGAGCGCATCCAAAAGAGGCCATCCCATAATGACCGGTCGTCGCAGCCCTGCTCGCCGCTCCCCTAGCCCGAAGCCAGGGGGTTGGGAAAAGTGTTCCATCCCTCACAATCGCCTGATAGAGCTGCAGACCAAAGGGTTTCTTCCGCCCGCATATATGGTTCCTATCCAATTCGGACTAGCCACCTATAGTGGCGGGGAGCAAGCGGAGAGATTCCCCAACCCTTCTTTGGGGGAGCGGGTATGCCTTGTCCCGTATCTGCTAAGAGGCGTCGGGTTTCCAATCTAGCCATTCCTCCACGAGCTCCTGGAGTTTTACGGTCTCCAGTTGCATAATCTTACCCCTGCCTCCATACTGCACATAGCGGGCTATGTTGCCCTCTGCGAGCTGTTCCTGGGCTGCGAAGCTCATTTAGAGCTATGGAAGAGGTTATTTTGCCTCGTCCCACGCAATCAGGAGGGATCCATATATCAAGTGGGCGGAGCCGAAATATGGCGCATCGCCCAGACCAGATACCTGTCCGGTACTCCCAAGAAGGCGTCCGAAGACTGGCCCTCGGAGTGGTTTTATGTCGATGACGTTCCCCTTCCAGACCCAGTCCGGATGGGCCTTCCTGATTTTACCAATACTCCGCTGAAGAAACGCCAAAGCCGGCGCCCTCGGAGCCCCCAGGAGGAGGAAAACAGGGAAGTCTTCTACCTGATGAGCCGGATACAAACCCTGGCCAAACAGGATTGACAATAATTGAAGTCATGTCAATATGCATTATAAGGGGAGTGCAGCCACTTCAATATAGGGGAAAACCCATGTGGCACTTCAATGGAGAAGAAAATGCCTCCCGCTGTAGTCGCAAAGGTCTGGACTCTGCCACATCTTTGGCGAAGATACTATCCAAATTGTACAAGGGAGAAGAAGAGGAGTTCCTCTGCATTAATCCATGGGATGGATTTTCCATGTACAACCCCCGAAGCTGGGTAAGTCGTTATTTGTTACTCGACTCTATTCGTTCTTACCTTCTCGACCACCATTATTTACCTTGTTGTCTCAATAACAGGAACTAAGGAAGGCTGTAAAAGAATTCAACAGCACTTCTCCGCAGCTAGAGGATCCCGGCCGGGCTCACGACCCCGGACTCGAAGAAGACCCAGACATATCCGTGGATTTCGTCGATGGGACCTTATATCAGGCAAGCAGTGGCGGCTCTTTAGTGGCCATCATCGCGGATTATCCCGGACTGCTTCCCGTGTCGCATGTAAGTAATGTCGAGGTTCCAACCTTTCGAAAGGATTCCTTCGTTTTGCCATACCTTATGACCACATGTCGTACTTTTCATAGAAACGGCCGTCGGGCCGTCATGCGGATCCCGCAGGGGCCTCTCAGCAAGAGGTGCCTAGACGAGGTAGGCTTAAAAGGAAGGCGGTTAGGAGCGATATGCAGGTGCAGAGGTATGCATTAAACTTGCCCTGTGGTTTATTTGGTCTTTTTGTCGAGGCGTGACAAGTTGAACTATGTCCCAACAGGAAACACCGGACTGTGTCCGAGGACCCTACCGGCCACGCCTCCAGCAGTCGGATTCCTGAACCAGGTTCACAGGCGGAGGCTGATATGGGGACAGTGCCAAACTGTCCTCCTACGGAGGATGCGGATATGCTTTCTGCCACAAATTCAGAGGTAGAGAGCGCCATGAATCACCGGCACCGACGAGCCGTACTCCGTGGTGGCATTTTTTCCGAAGGGGCGTTCAATGCCTTCAATTCCGGACACCCCTATATCCACGCTGCTCAAGATGGACTTGCCAGAGCAACGAACCAGTATGTCAAGGATATACAGGTAAGAGAATAAATACATATGTGTAGTAGTAGCCCCTGAGACTTGAAACTGTTGGTAGAACTGATTTAAGGATCATGTGAATGCACAGGTTCTTGTAGAGAAGAATGCCCAATTGTCTCAAGAGCTGGAGGAGTGTAAGGCCCAAATGAAGGCTAATGTAGCCGAACAAGGGGGGTCCGAAAAGGCTTCTTCTGGTAAGAATTTCATTCTGCCAGTTTGTGTGTTCGGCATGTTTTATAAATCTGAAGAAAGATTCGGCAGACAATCCCAGAGAAAATCCAGAGATTATGGGACATAACGAGGTGCATCTGCGAAGTCAGCTGAAGGCGGGCGAACGCATACTGACGCAGTCTATCCAGGAGAAGAATAAGCTGCAGGATGCTAATCTCAAACTGAGCATCGAATTGAAAGATGTTTGGGCTCAGCTCGCGGATTCCATGAAGGAGAACCGCAGGCTTCGACGTGGCAATTATAGTAAGTGCTTGAACGAATTGTAGTATAGTTCGGCGAGGAGGCGTATTGACAGAGTTATGTCTGCAGGTATGTTGACGGGATGCCCTGAAGAAGAGATGCCCGGGTATGCAGGCGATATGCTGCAAGAGCTTTCACAACTGCATGAACGAGCTCGGCAGGTAATGCAGAGTATTGCCCAGGCTTTGTGGCCATCCGCTTCCCTGCCAGGAGGCATGGGCGAACTTGCAGAGATACTTAAAGGAGCACGGCGACGCTTCCGACTATGGAAGATATCAGCTTGCCGGCAAGGTGCGAGAGAAGCTTCGACCATGGTGAAGACGCGATACGCCAAGTCTGACCCAAACCATATGGCCGAAGTCGGACCGGCTAGGCCAGATGGGCAAGAGATACCCGTTAGTTTAGTATATGATCAGGTAGCATTAGCTACAAAGTATTCCCAGCAGGATTATAAGCTAGACAGCCTGTTGGATGGCATAGAGGAAGAGTACAACCAGTCAGTATGATTATGTAATTTTGAATGGGCTCGTGTACTTTCTAGCCGGATTGAAAATCATTTTTCATGGCGGACCTTTTCGCTTCAGCCCCCAGATCTGACAGTCCGGGGTGTATCCGAATACTCACACAGTTATGAAAAACCAGGGCATGCGTGGAAACCAGGCGTAGGGGTCATAAGTGCGTGAACAGACAAGTACCCGACTAGTTGTGTAATATTACATGGATAGTAAGAAACATCTTCTAGAGAGAATAGTTCCGTTAGGGGCTCCTTTCTCTGGGTACGCATGCATCGATGTGCATGTCCGAACTGCGAGCGAAAGCACAGGAAACAAAACATCTGGGTATTTTCGTTGTTAGGAATGAGAACATCTTTTGTTCACCGACCAAATATTCCCTTAAGAACGCTAGCTTTCGGCTTCACCCAGTCTGAGGTACACATTCGGCTCAACCGGCAGTAATAATCGCAGAGGTGCTCCCCTTATGCCCTAGCTGAATTAACGGGAACGTAGGGCATAAATACAAGAGCCAGGCAACCCAGCATGGCCAAAATTTAAGTCATATCGATGCATATAATGGTGAAGAAAAGGCACCTATGGAAATAGGAATGCATATGTGGCTTGGCAAGAAGCCATTAAAGTGATTATATATATAGCTTCCAAATAGGAAGCCCCCAGGTATAGTGCGCGCGCATAATGCGGCCGGAGTGCTCAGGGCATCCGTACAGTTTTAAGGCTGTATGTTAAAAAAAGGGAAAAAGTGGCGAGAAAGGAGGAAAAGGAACATAATCTAAGAGGCGGAGATGAGGATATGAACATTGGGTGCGGTGTTAGGCGTAGAACCTCCGGAGTCTGGCCACGTTCCATGGGTTCGGCTCGAGTCTGTTGTCAGAGGTGTTGCACAGACGGTACGCTCCTCCGGTGAGAACTTGATCGATGACGAAGGGACCCTACCACTTGGGTTTGAGCTTGTCCTTCTTCTTCTTAGGTAGGCGTAGAACGAGTTCGCCAATGTTGTAAGTTTTGGCCCGTACTTCTCTGCTTTGATACCTTCGAGCCTGCTGCTGATAGAACGCGGAACGGGCTTTAGCGACATCACGCTCCTCCTCCAAAGCATCTAAGTTGTCCTGCTAATCTAGCTCGGCTTCCTTCTCTTCATACATGCGCACGCGAGTGAGTCATGAATTATATCGCAGGGCAGTACTGCTTCTGCACTGTACACCATGAAAAATGGTGTGTATCCGGTGGTGCGATTCAGCGTGGTCCGTAGCCCCCAGAGTACGGAGTTGAGTTCCTCGACCCAGTGCGTGTCTGATTCCTTCAAGGATCACACTAGTCTGGGTTTGATGCCGCTCATAATAAGACCATTAGCACGTTCGACCTGACCATTTGTTTGGGGGTGATAGACAGAGGCATAGTCGAGCTTAGTGCCCATTTTGCCACACCAGTCTTTCACCTCCTCGGCTGTAAAATTCGAGCCGTTGTCAGTGATGATACTATGGGGGACGCCGTAACGGTGCACAACCTCCGATATAAAGTCTATCATTGGTCCAGATTCGGCCGTTTTAACTGGTTTGGCTTCTATCCATTTGGTGAACTTATCCACCATGACTAATAAGTATTTTTTCTTATGGCTTCCTCCTTTAAGGGGTCCCACCATATCCAGCCCCCAGACCGCGAAGGGCCAAGTTATGGGGATCATTTGTAGAGCGGTAGGGGGCATATGGCTCTGATTGGGAAATAGCTGACAACCAACGCAATGTTGGACAAGGTCCTATGTGTCCGCCCGAGCTGTTGGCCAGTAAAATCCTATCCGAAAAACCTTGCTTACGAGGGCTCGGGCTGCCGCGTGGTGCCCTCCTAGTCCGGAATGGATTTCGGCTAAGAGATGCCGCCCTTCTTCTTCGGAGATGCATCGTTGGAGCACTCTGGTGGGCCTCTTCCTGTAGAGTTCTCCTTCATGGACTTTGTAGGCTTTAGAGCGTCGCACGATACAACGTGCCTCATTTTGGTCCTCGGGGAGCTCTTCCTATTAAGGTAGGCCAAGAAGGGCTCGGTCCACGAGGCGATGACAGCCATTATCTCGTGGGCCGAAGATGTTATTTCGGTGGCAGAGCCTCCGATTACGTCTGAAGGTCCAGAATCTGGGGTTGTGTTCGGAGCCGGACTAACAGTGTCGGACTCTCCTTCCCACGCCACGGATGGCTTGAACAACCTTTCTAAGAAGATGTTAGGTGGGACGGGGTTGCGTCGAGCGCCGATGCGGGCGAGTATATCGGCCGCTAGGTTGTTTTCTCTGACCACATGGTGGAATTCGAGCCCCTCGAACCGCGCTGATATTTTGAGGACATCATTGCGATAGGCCGCCATTTTCGGATCCTTGGCGTCAAAGTCTCCATTTACCTGAGATATTGCGAGGTTTGAGTCCCCACGCACTTCGAGGCATTGAATGCCCATGGAGACCGCCATCCGAAGACCATGCAACAGAGCCTCGTATTCGACTGCATTGTTAGAGTCTGCGTATAATATTTGGAGGACGTACTGCACCGTATCTCCGGTGGGGGATGTCAGAACGACACCCGCTCCCAATCCGGCCATCATTTTGGAGCCGTCGAAATGCATGATCCAATTTGAGTATGCGCCGTACTCTTTAGGGAGTTCATCTTCTGTCCATTCGGTGACGAAGTCAGCCAGTACTTGCGACTTAATGGCCCGTCATGGTTTGTATGCTATGTCAAACGGAAGGAGCTCAATATCCCATTTAGCAATTCATCCTATTGCGTCGCGGTTATTTATTATGTCATTGAGTGGAACTTCGGAGGCCACCGTGATCGAACACTCTTGAAAGTAGTGTCATAGTTTCCGGGATGCCATAAAGACTGCATACGCCATCTTTTGATAGTGTGGGTACCGAGATTTACATGGAATGAGGATCGTGGACACATAGTATACTAGTTTTTGGAGTGGGAACTTGTGTCCGTCTACCTCTCATTCGACGACTAGCACTACGCTCACAACTTGGTTTGTTGCGGCTATGTATAATAGCATGGGTTCGCCCATATTTGGCGCGGTCAGGACTGGGTTGGTGGCCAAGAGTGCCTTTATTTCTTCCAGTACGGCCGTGGCCGTGTCCGTCCACTCGAAGTGTTCGGTGCGTCGGAGAAGGCGATACAAGGGTAGTGCCTTTTCTCCTAAGCGGAAGATAAAGCGGCTTAGGGCAGCCACACATCCAATTAGTTTCTGGGTCTGCTTGAGGTCAGTTGGGATGGCCAACTGTGACAGATCTCGGATTTTTGTCGGATTGGCCTCAATTCCTCTATTGGAAACGATGAAGCCGAGCAATTTTTCGGAGGGTACTCCAAAGACACACTTCTCCGGGTTAACCTTGGTGTCGTATGTTCGGAGATTATCGAACGTAAGCCTCAAGTCGTCTATTAAGGTTTTGACATGTCTTGTTTTGATGACCATGTCGTCTACGTAGGCCTCTACTGTCTTTCCGATATGTTTTTCCATGCATGTCTGAATCATGCGTTGATAGGTTGCGCCGGCGTTTTTTAGCCCGAAGGGCATGGTGTTGAAACAGAAAGGGCCGTACAGAGTGATGAAGGCTGTTGCAGCCTAGTCAGACTCCGCCATCTTGATTTGATGGTATCCGGAGTATGCGTCGAGGAAACACAATGAATCGTGTGCTGCGGTGGCATCGGTTATCTGATCAATGCGGGGGAGGGGGTAGGGATCCTTAGGACAGGCTTTATTGAGGTCTTTGAAATCGACACATAAGCACCAGGATTTGTCCTTTTTTGGTACCATTACCAGGTTTGCTAGCCAATCCGGATGTTTGATGACTCTAATGAATCCGGCTTCGAGTAGCTTGGCTAGCTCTTCTCCCATGGCTTGCCGCTTAGGGTCTGAGAAGCGCCTAAGAGTCTACTTGACTGGCTTGTATCCTTTTAGTATATTGAGGCTGTGTTTGGCCAGCCCGCGTGGGATGCCCGGCATGTCTGAAGGAAGCCAGGCGAAAATATCCCAATTTTCATGCAGGAAGTCTCGCAGTGCGGCGTCTATTGTGGGGTCCAGTTGTGTCCCTATGGAAGCTATCTTTGAAGGGTACGTTGGGTGGACCTAGAATTTGACTATCTCGTCCGCTGGCTTGAAGGAGGTGGATTTAGGTCGCTTGTCGAGTATCACGTCATCTCTATCCACTGTTGCTCGTAGTGTTGTCAGCTCTTCGGTCGTGAGGGCTTCTGATAATGCCTCCAGAGCGAGAGCGGCAGTTTTATTTTCGGCGCGGAGTGCAACGTCCGGATCACTAGCTAGAGTGATGATTCCCATGGGCCCGAGCATTTTGAGCTTCATGTACCCGTAATGGGGTATAGCCTGAAAACTCGTGAATGCGTCCCGCCCTAAAAGGGCGTGGTATCCGCTGCTGAACGGGGCTACATGGAATGTTATTTCTTCGGACCTGTAATTCTCCGGCGTGCCGAATACCACATCCAGTGTGATTTTTCCCGCGCATTGTGCCTCTCGACTAGGGATGATTCCCCTGAAGGTAGTGCTGCTTCGTTCAATGCGGCTCTTGTCAATTTCCATCTTGTTGAGGGTTTCCTCATAAATGAGGTTTAGTCCGCTTCCGCCGTCCATGAGCACTTTAGTAAGCCTGAAGCCATCCACGATTGGGCTAAGGACCAAAGCGGCTCGTGCTTGGACTGTCCGGAATTGGGGTTCGTCACTGGCATTGTAGGTTATAGCCGTGTCATTCCATGGGTTTATTGTTGCCACGTGGCAAACTTCTGCGAGGTTGCGCTGAGCTCGCTTTCGCCTATTATTTGAGGCGAAGGTCTTGAAGACTGTAAATACCGTATTGTTGTCTCCGGCGGGATGTTTTATGAGGACATCTTCACCGCTCTTTGCCACCTGCCGGAGTATCCAACATGCTCTAAGGCTATGCATTGGCGTAGTATCCGGTGTGCTATGAATCTTGCACGGCCCGTTTAGCCATTCTTCCAGTACGGTTCCGCGCCTTGCGGCGGGTTTTATTTTTTTGGTACTTCAATCGGGTGACTTACGAGAGTTTACCCTTTTAGTTCGGACAGGGGATGTGGCTAGAGCCAGACTGTCCCAAAAACTTGTTTGGGTTTTCCAGGCGCTTTCCATCGCGCAGTACTTTTGCACTATGGCCGCTAAGTCAGCGAAGTGTATTATGTCACGGCAGCTTATAGCATTGAGATTCCCTTTGTCCGTGCATTTTTTGCAAAAGAGGGAGATTGCATCTACCTCACGACAGTCCTTGACCCTGTTTATCACAAGGAGGAATCTGGCCCAGTAGTGATGTACTGTTTCTTGGGGCTCTTGTCTGATATGGGAAAGATTGGATAAATCTGGGTGGGTGGGCGGATTTGAGTCTGAATCCCGACCCAATCTGCGACCCCGGGGCAAGGAAGCTTCTGAGCTTGACGGCTCGGGTTCTGGGGCGTTGCCCAACTTCTTTGGCCCACCTCCCGATCCTGAGTCCAGGACCGGGGTCATGTCCTCCCGCAAGCGGGAGTCCAGCTCGAAGAGCTCAGAAATCCGGACATAGTTCGTCCTCAAAGTGGAGGGAGAATTAGGATGATGCTCTTCCACTACCGCTATCTCATGGGTGACCGGTGGAGAGTGAATCTCCCTTTGATCGGGTTTAAGCCCGATCCGGTCATAGTTCGTAGCGACGCCAGGGCGGCGATGCGATCCAAGATCTCATTGAGGGAGGAGAGCTCCATTGGATCCATCTGTTCGGAAAATGCCAAATCAACGTGGAGGCTATTTTAATTGACCTGAGAAGTTATTGTCGGCGCAATAGCCATTCGGGCGGTCATAACGAAGCAGCCCAGCCGGAGAGTTTGGCCTAAAGCCAGGCTTCCCCAGGCGGTGATGTTGTCTTTAACAACGAGACGAGCCATCAAGCCTTATCGTGATGACACAGAGGAACTCTCAATGAAAGCACCAATGTCGGTGTCAAAACCAACGGATCTCGGGTAGGGGGTCCCGAACTGTGCGTCTAAGGCTAATGGTAATAGGAGACTGGGGACACGATGTTTTACCCAGGTTCGAGCCCTCTCGATGGAGGTAATACCCTACTTCCTGCTTGATTGATCTTGATGATATGAGTATTAAAGAGTTGATCTACCATGAGATCAGAGAGGCTAAACCCTAGAAGCTAGCCTATGGTATGATTGTTGATGATCGTGAGGCTAAACCATAGAAGCAAGCCTATGGTATGATTGTTGATGATCGTGAGTCCTACGGACTAAACCCTCTGGTTTATATAGACACCGGAGGGGGCTAGGTTTACACAGAGTCGGTTTACAAAGAAGGAGATCTACATCTGAATCGCCAAGCTTGCCTTCCACGCCAAGGAGAGTCCCATCCGGACACGGGACGAAGTCTTCTGTCTTGTATCTTCATAGTCCAACAATCCGGCCAAAGTATATAGTCCGGCTGTCCGGATACCCCCTTATCCAGAACTCCCTCACACATCTCTAACATCCCAGCGGATCACGTCCGCTGGGGGAAGGGGTGGATGCTTAGTGTAGATGCGGTCGCCGTCACCGACGGTGAAAACCCACTGTTGGCACGTCCCGATCAGGGGTCCCCGTCATTCTCTCTCACAAAGCCGGTGAGGTTGCCTTCATCCCTTGCTCACTGCCGCGACATGGGCAGTTGCCGCCTCCCGCCGCCCTCCTCGAGGTCGAGCTACGTCCCTCAGGTACAACTCCCTTTATAGCCGGCTTGCACCACAGCTCCAGCTTCCCACATCACTCCTTGTGGATATTTCTCTACTTCTTTGCCCCGCACATACCTCTACTGGCTTCTACGTATTGTATTTGTGAATCAACTAGTCCCAGTAATCTTATTCTAATCATGCTTCTTCAATTTCTTTGCCACAGGGATGCTCATCTCGATTTTGGTGAAACTGCACAAAAATGATCCGACGGTCAAAAGGTTGCAAACTTCATTTTCTAGGAAGTTCGAACGTTGCCAGCAAATTTAAGCCTGGTTAGGGTTTACGGTTCAAGGGCTAGGGACTGCATGGATCGTTTTTTATTTAGTTGCCTCTGTTCCAAAATAAGTGTCAACTTTAGTAGTAGTACAACTTTGTACTAAAGTTTGCATAAAGTTGAGACACTTATTTGTGAACAGAGGGAGTACATATTGGCTATGATTTGTCAATCATTGAAATGCAATAGCATGCATGTTAGTCTCCTTTGTATTTGATGAAATGTTGCAACGGGCAACCTTGGACGCAAGATACATGTAACAGAAGCTGGAAGCTTCATAGCATTGTACAAATTTATCTCACTGATAAATTACAGTACGTACTATACTAGTACTTCCTTCGTTCCTAAATATAATTCTTTGTAGAGATTTCACCATGAACCACATGCGAATGTATATAGATGCATTTTTAAGTGTAGATTCATTCATTTTGTTCCGTATGTAGTTCACCTAGTGGAATCTCTACAGAGACTTATCTACTAGTAATAGCTAGCCGCCACTATTAGGAATTCTCTATCCTCTCCTTGAGCCACATCATCAAAATTAATGTAGCCGTTAGATGAACTAAATCAGTCCATAATAGCCATCTGATCTAGACGTTGAGAGGCTCCGCACTAAGCCACATGCAAGCATGCAGAAATACCGTGGCATGCATGTGAGTGGGTTTTAAATCACATCAACATGTCTTCATGCAAGCATGCACCGGTAGCATGCATGTAAGTGGGCTTTTAAGTCCCATTAACATGTCAAAAAAATCCCATTATGCAGTAGGAGTTGGCTGATCTTTTTTCCTTACGTGGGATGATCCAAATGATGATGGGAGTTTATTTAGTTTGGCTACCACATTTGTCATGCAGTTATAGAGTTTTTTTTCATTCTATGAAATCGATAATTTTGTGAAGAGAAATATACGGTTGTTCCGCGGCAACGCGCGGAGCCTGCGTGTTTTCACTGCTCTTGCACTCCTCCGCTATAAGAATGGAGAAAATTGTAATCTAGTAGTACTCCCTTCGTCTAGGTGAGTAAGTATTTTAGCCTGTGCACCGTGACCAAGGAGAAGGGGAAAACGAAAGACCTTAGAGTAATGTTTATTTGCTAATTAATAGCATTGCTTGCAATGAACTAACCACTGCATGTCGTGTTTGGTAGTCTCAAGTCATTAAAAGCATGCACACCCCTCGTCTCTTATTGGATGATATGTGAAGAAACAAGAAACGATGTAGAAGTGAATGCATCACGCCTAAGTGTTTTGGGATTATTTTGTTTTCGTAACATGACTTACACACCTAGACGGAGGGAGTACATCCTTTCGCAGAAAGCGTGGGACATCCAGCAGTCCTACCACCTCAGTAATAAAGACCAATGAGCCGTCAAATCACATAGACCCAGCAGTAAGTTCGACGGACGAAGAAACCATCACTCTTGCGCCAGTGAGAGGTCGCGTCCGCTCTGCCCGGGCATGAATGCAGCACCGATTCTTTGGAGCGGCACTGACCGTTTCGGGCGGGAAGCGCGCGCGGGCGTTGGAGGGGCTTTGGGTGGGCCAGGCTGGTCAGGAGCGGGCGTGGCAGCTGTCCGCATGTCCCTACCAGACACGCCCGCAAATGAGAGGATGCACCGACTCTCGCGGCTAAAATCGTACACTACACACCATCTCTCTATAGGAGTTGGTCGATCTGTCGCTCTCTCTAACACACCCATGCTGTTAAACACACACACACACGCACACGCACACACCTTGATCCCATTGCACCTTCTAACGTGACTTATTACACCTAGACGGAGGGATTAGTAAGTATACGAGATACGGTGGCACACTGACTTAAGTCGAATACAAGTGCCCAAAATTGTGTGCATGTTATAATAAGGATTCACTTAAAATAGTACGTGAGCGAACAGAGGGATCAATTGGACAGTGTTCCCGAGCAGTAGCGAGATGTGTGAGGTAAGATACACCGCTGGCGCTTTTAATTTTTCTTATTAATTTGTTTGTTTCACCCTCTGACTGGTGGGACCCAACGTACTACGTGGAGAGAGGTAAGGTGACTAAGGCTGCATTATTTCTGCACCACTGTGGATAGTCTTACCACCAAAGCCACATGACACGATTATGATTGAAATCCCAATGACTCCCCACACACACACAAAAAACACGGCATGCTTGTCACACGAATGCAGGAATGTATAAAAGGTTATTTTCCTCTCGTTGAACATAACGGGAGGTTGTGTAGCTAGTTAGCCTGTTCGCTCATCAAACTTGAGGTCTCGGGTTCGATAACTACACTTGAGCATAATTTGTGCCAGGAGGATTCTTTGACTGGTCAAAATGGATGGATACGGAGCTATACGATCTCGTAGTGACCGTAGTGACCGTATAATCACCTCATCACGTATAAGTTGCAGCCTCGGCACTTGTTTTCTAGGGTTTGCACGCTTCACACTCTCTCTCTCCCAGTATATATACACGCTGGAGCCTCAGCGCTTGTAGTTGCTCTCTTCAAACTCTCTCGCCCTCTCCAGATCTAAACAAGACTTCGTTGGCCTCTCTCTCCCCTCACTGCTGCTCAAAGAGCCGGCAGGATCCGTCCGCCGGGAAGGGAAGGAGGCTTAACGCTGTCGCCGTCGGCGAGGGAGGGAATCCACTACCGGCGCAGCTGTTCACTTTCACCCAGCGGCGCCGCGGGAGGGCCTCCGACCCCTTCTTCTTCGCCGCCATCCCGTCGCCCACCGAACCACGCCCCAAGAACCTTAAGGTATAATTTACTTACTCCACATGCATTGCTCTAGCTGCATGTATACCATGTATCTAGGACGTGGTTCAAAGAGGAAAGGAGTGGGGGAAAGTAGTGGGAAAAGTTGTATATAGCATGAATCTAGGACGTGGTTCAAAGAGGAAATGAAGGGGGAAAGTTGTATAGCATGAATCTAGGACGTGGTTCAAAGAGGAAAGGAATGGGGGAAAGTAGTGGGGAAAGTTGTATCGCATAAATCTAGGACGTGGTTCAAAGAGGAAAGGAAGGGGCGGAAGTACTAGTACAGACTGGCTATCCAGCACCTATGTTGGTCGAAAAGGGAAAACAATGACAAACGCAGTACGCACATCTGTAACAAACTGATCTTTTGTTTTGGGGGACAAGGCTGTAGAGTTTGAGTAGGACTAGATTTGCTGCGCTCACATAGGGAAAGGTGTCTAAAGATAAAAAACTGGGACCAACACAAATATGCTCCTTGGTTGTTTGTTCTTTGTTGCAACAGACTGTGCATGACCACAGTACATCGGTAGATGCACATGGTGCTGGTGCGTCCACTGTCCCGTGCAACTCATTAGCTGTTGTTAATCTAAGGCCCTGTTTGGTTAAAAACTCCCTAGTCCCTACCTGCTTGGTTCCAGGGACTAAACATGGACTAGAGGTTATTAAATGACATGCTAAAAGACCATGTTGCCCCTAGTAATGAACTAATAGAGACAAGGTGCGATGCGTGGCAGGGGCAACTGTTGGAAAAAGTCCCAAAAAGACTCCCTCGGGGTCTTCTTTTTTAGTCCCAAATGCCCACTTTTAGTCCCTAAAAGTCCCTCCTGTTCGGTTTAGATGGGACTGACACGGAGTTTTTTTAGTCCCTACACCAAAATGTCCCTGTAAACAAACACCCTATAATAATGCCGCTGGAAAATTGATGCAATGCCACAGTTAAATGCAAATTACATGTTCAACGAATTTTATTGTTAATATAATCTCTATGTTAATATTAATCAATGCCACCGTTTGAGAAATGCTACTATCACTTTCTTTCCCATTTATATAAGGTAGATGCTTCTTTTTGTTTGCTTCTGTGTCATCCACCGTTATTGACCACTAATTGTTTCCTTTGCACCTCTGTGTAAACAGGGTTATCTACTTCACCTCGTTGCCATTGTGACCTTTTGTTGCACTGCACAAAACACTTTTGTTTTAAGAGTGTTTTGTGCAGTTCAACCAAAATGTCACACCGACAATGTTGCTTGATTGCTTGATCTTAGTGGAACTGCACAAGAGGAGATCTTACTTCCCATCCGTGTTGGCAAATTTGGTTCAGATCTTCTTCTTGTGAGTTGTTTGAATTCCGCATCATGAGAGGTCAGTACTAGCCTTCTTTCACATGATTCTGCAGTGTGCTTTCATATGTTGTGCTACTTGTATGATAATGTTGCTTGATTTTAGTGAACTGCACAAATGGAGACAAGACTTCCAATCTGTATGTGCACCGTAATATCCCATTGAGGTAAGATAAGGATATTTCACAACTGTTGGCCTGTATTTTGCCGCTTTCATCAGAAAATTAATGTCATTGTTTAGTGCTATACTTGTGCTCCCTAATTGACATGCCAAATCTTACATTGAAGGCGAAGCTTGTCTGTTATTGAACCAAGTGATGAAGGGGAAGAACAAGCGGAAAAACAAAAATCAACTCCCGGTGCTGTAATGAAGCACTGGAACTGTGATGACACAAGTAATGATATAGTTTTGCATCTTAATTTATTGCTATGGCTGGAACGAGCAATTGTTTTGCCACTGATTTGATGACACTCTTAATGTAATACGTAATTATCTCTACTTGTGCAAACAGGGATCTTCTTTGAAGATACCATATATTTTAGTGGAACTGCACAAAAAGATGTTGGAAACATTAAACTAATCGAGGAGTATATAGTAAGCATGGCCACCACAGTAGATAGCAACAGATGGTTCCGGAGAAGTGCTTGATCTGTATGCTCTACACAATAAGCCTCCTGACAAAGGTTGGTACTCGCCCACTAATTCATCCATATGATTGAGCTTTGTCATCTCTATTGGTGTTGTGCTACTGTTTAGATACTGTCATGAAAAAGTGGTATTGTCCTTGAGAAGTGCTTCATCTGTGCTGTTTTAAATATTTCCTTTCCTTTTTTTCGAGCAAATAGGGATGCTAGCATTTAGTTGTCCTCTTGTCTTTGCACAACAGGATCATCTTCCTCTGAAGAAGAATATGGAGTACGTGAAGTGACTAGTTCCGATTATGCCAGGATGAAGAAGCCCTGTCTATCTTCTCATCAGAAGGAGCAGTTGAAGGACGGTTACATTACTCCCCACAAGACCAAACTAACTTCAGCTCAGAAGGACTGACAAATCTCCATTTTTTGCTGTGATGCGCGAGTACAATGTTGTTCTAGGATTCTCATCAGAAGGAGCAGTTGAAGGATGGTTACATTACTCCCCACAAGACCAAACTAACTTCAGCTCAGAAGGACTGACAAATCTCCATTTTTTTGCTGTGATGCGCGAGTACAATGTTGTTCTAGGATTCTTTCTGGTGAGTTCCATTTTTCTAAAAGTGTGCTCTACATGGACCATGTAGGTGCCTGTTTAAACTGTCAATTCATAGTACAGTTTGCTTTATACTAATCACTTTTTTTGTATTTGTGCAAACAGGGGTGATCAGCTTGATTTCAATGGGAACTGCACAAAATGTTCATGAATACATCGAATCATTCATTTCCACCACAAGAAAGGAGGTGCCGATAAGTTCAAGGCGTTGCAACATATAAGGGCGAAATCATACAAGCTACGCGCGAATTTGGTTGATTTTGGTGGAACTGCACAAAAAGAACAGCTGGTTTATTTAGCACGAGGTGCCATGTCAATGTCCGAACTGATGGCAAACCCTGCCCATTCCACAATCGTAGGCATTTGATATTTTGGAATGGGACAACCTTGTCAAATTTTGCTCATTGATTTTAAGACATGCGTTTGATATTTTCGAATGGGACGCCCTTGCTGTCAGCAGCGTCGATCAATTTTTTCTTTATTCTTTAGTTGTGAAGTAAATATTGCTTCTGACATGTGAGTCGCTGAGATGCATAATCATCGATTGTTTTGAATGATCTCTATGAATTGCCAGCCCTGTGTGTTTGATTGCAATGTACAGAAACGCTAAAAAGCTGCTCAAACTCTTTGTACTCCTTCTGTTCCTTTTTACTTCGCACATTGTGAAAGTGCATACTTTTTTGTATAAGATTGGTCAAAGTAGAGATACTTTGACTGCAGACAAAACTTGTATAGAAAGGACCGGAGGGAGTACATGTGAAACTGCTGCAAACGAGGTGATCACCCTGGGAATAATGCTAGTACGTATTGTTTTGCATGTTCATCCAATGCCAGTGATACAGGAATTCGAACTAATCGAAATAAATTCATTCATACACGGTCGGATTTCATATAAACATGCCGGATTTCATTACATTTCATACATTCTTCAACTAAAAAGGGGTGCGCTGGAGGTATAATTAATTAACCGAAGCTACCCACCGGTGTCCCGCTGAGCCGAACAGAAGCTTCAGTGACTTAACTGCAGGTGCAGTTGCGTAACTGACATGTGGCCTGTTGGGCCAACGTGTCAGTCAGCCAACTGCACCAGCAGTTAAGTAGAAGCAGCGTTCTTCTCCAGCGCAGCTCTCCGACTCCACGTCGCCGCCAAGAAGCTAACCGGCCGTCAATGGTCAACCCGCCTAGCTTGGCTTCAACCGGAGGGTAGCAGCGGTGGCCTTACTTGGACCCGAGCGGCGGCGACCTACCGTGTTCTACTCTTCCTCGTTTTCTGTGTGGCGCGGCCTCGTTGGCAGCGGGCGGGGCCTCGGCGGAGCCGGCGATGTCCTCTGTCTCGTTGCCGGCGGGCGGCGCCTCGGCGGAGCGGTGGAAATCCTCCCCCACGTTGCCGGCAGGGTGGGGCCTCGGCTGAGCCGGCGATGTCCTCTGCCTCATTGTTGGCGGGGCGGGGCCTCGGCGGAGCCGGCGGTGTCCTCTGCCTTGTTGTTGGCGCCGCGGGGCCTCGGCGGAGCAGGGCCTCGTCGACGCCAGCGGAGCGGTGACTCGTCGGAGCCGGCATTGTCCTCTGCCTCGTCCTCGGTCTCGCCAAACAGCGCCTCGCCCGCTTCATCGCCCTCTTTGTAGGCGGCCGCAGCCTCCGCCACCCGCATGCGGTACCGCCAGCGCTCGAGGCGGCCCTTGCGGGCGGAGCGGTACGAGTCGAGCAGCGCCTCCTGCTCCGCCCGCTCCGCGGCGATCTGCTCCTCCGCCTGCAGGTGCTCCTGGAGGAGATGGTGGTTGTAGGCGGCGTCGGCCTGCGCCTCCCGGAACTGCTCCTCACGCATCTGCCTCACCGTGTCCATATATTGGGCACGGGCCTCGCTGATGGTCATGGTGCAATGCACCGGCGAGGATGGCGCGGAGGAGGGGGTTGGCGCCGGATCGTCGACTACCATGTTCTCCATTGGGACGTCGTCGTCCTCCGGCTGCCTGCCGGCCAGCCGGTCGACAGCAATGGCTGCCATCTCCTTGTGGTCCATCGTCCGCCCGTCCCGAAGAGCGCTGGAGCACGAGGAAGCCATGGTGGGCAGTAGTGGTGTGGACAGGAGAAAGGGAACGGATGCGGATGACTGCGGCTATGGCCGGCGCAGCAGTTTATATAGCAATGGTGGGCGGCGGAGGGACGGGCGTGTGGCGCTGGAGTAGCCGCCTCGGCAACCGCGTATCATTAATGTGGGCGGCAGATGGACGGACGGACGGCACTTGTGTCGTTTGAAGGCGGAGCAATCGCCTGCACCGGGAAGCGGGGCGGGCGGCGCTGACTGTTTCGGGCGGAAAGCGCGCGCGGGCGAGGAGATGACTTTACTTGGAGAGGATGACAATGGGGACCCACCAGGGCCATAGCCTAACGTACGCAAGTTCCTCCTTATTATATACTACTCCCTCCATCCCAAAATAAGTGACTCAAAACTTACTCAACTTTGTACTAACATTAGTACAAAGTTGAGTCATTTTTGAGTCACTTATTTTAGGACGGAGGGAGTAGTATGTATGCACGTGCAATGCACGTCTTAAAAGAATGGAGTGATTTTGGAGTGTGACTCGAAAAAAATATAATGGAGTGATTTTGATAAATGGAATTCCACCCACAATTGTTTTTAATATTCATACAAAAAAGTGTACATTCACATCTAAAACACTGGAGGTTCATTAAAAAATTGTATGTTACTCTATTATTTTTTCTTCCCATTCTCCTCCCAAACCTTCTTATCTGGGCTCAAGTCGCCATGCGCTCAAGCCGTAAAATATAGCCCATGAGGCATCGCATATGGGCCTTTTTTTCCTGGAAGGGCCACGTGAATATTCTAGAACACAGCAGAGGCAACACCAGTCTACTGTTCATGGCGAATCCGGCTGATCTTAGCCCTTGGATTTTGGAGACCAACGGTTATGATTGAGGCTCTGGATCCATCTCAAAACTGATACACTATATATAAATAAATAATATATATAATAAGTAGTATAGATATAGATATAGATATATAAAACTATAATTTATTTTGCTTCCTCCTGGTTTCCTGACATCACGGTCCCACACCATTGTCAACCTATGTAGTCAATAAACGAGAGAATTGCACAAGAAGCGGCCGACAGCTGGGACCAAGCAGCTCGAGCAGTATTTGTGTTTTTGAGGTGTGAGCACTGCAGAGTTTTTTGATGTTTAGCCCAGATATTAATTTTTCTCCTCTGAACAACAACGAAAACATCGCTGCAGGTATTAACTGGGCGGGCTGTGGCCCGTCTAGCCCAGGCCAGATATCCAGCCCAGATATTAATTTTTTTCAAGCTGAAAATGGCTAGCCCAGCTGTACTTTTTTTAGGAATACCTAGGCAAGGTCAAGTTGTTATTCTCCGCCACTGGGCTGCAAATCTTTCCTCGGAGGGATGCATTAGGCTTAACAAGAAAATGGGCTTTAAGAAATAATAAATGGGATGTAATTATAAAAATTGGGCAGTAACTATTATTTTTGGATATTGAAAATTTGAATTTCATTAATTGTTGCGAGCACAATTTTTCGTTGGATTTTTACATAATATAAATTTATATTGAAATTGTATTTAATCTGACTAGAAATTTCGGGATAAAAATATTTCGGATCCCATCAAAATGTGGGAAATTTTATTGAATTCTGTTTTGAATGGTTGGTTGAAATGGGTTGTACTTTTAACAAACTGTAAATGGGCTGGAGTAAATTCCATTAGAATTCAAAAATGGGATGCACATTCTTATAAATCTCAAATGGGCTATGAGTTCTCTGCCACACACTTCTGGCCTTACTAAGTTGACGCGTCCCCTAAAAAAACAGAGTTGACGCGTATGCAAGGCTTTGTCAACTTATATTCAACACACGGTTCTAGCAGCAGTGGTCGTTGGATGTCCATCCAACGGATGCCGTGCTTCTTCTTCAATCTCGGATATTCTAGCTTCACCCGCCCAAAAAATGATTCTCCCCCTGACATCTGGGGCGCACCGTTTCGGAAGCTGACCTGTGGGCCTACTAAGTTGACGTACCAAGGGCTTTGTCAACTTAGTCAATATAAACGATTCTAGCTGCAGTGACCGTATGATGTCCATCCAACGGCCGTCGTGCTTCTTGAACCTCTGGTCTTCTTGCTCCAGCCGCCCAAAGCAGCGCCGGTCGTGCCGCCTGCTCCTTCCTCTCATGGTCGGCTGTGCTGCCGCGGAGGCCTCATCGCCCCTACTACTCCCACCGCTGGCCAGGCCATCCCTCCACTCACCCACACCCCCTATTATTCTGCGGCGACGGCAGCGCAGCCGAACCAGTGAACCCGCGTACTCCTCTCCCGTGTGCATCCACTGCCGCGTCTTCCCCGGCTCCGCGTCGTCCCCTTCCTAGGCCTCGCCGTCGTCCACCGCCGTGGTGCTCTCGGCGCAGCGTGGTCAACATGGTCAAGGAACGACTTCCATCGGACGTGGATTGTACGTGGAGAAGCTGACAGCTGGGTCCGCCACACCATCGGAAGTGCCTCCTTATTACGCACAAAATAATTTTCCTCCACCTGATAGCGGGGACCCACCGGACGGGCCACCGTATTTCGCGAAAAAAATGATTTCGCCCCCTGACTGCTGGGACCCACCAGCTACATCTTCGCACGCAAGGAAGTGCGTCCGAAAAAAAACCGATTCGCCTCCCTGATTGTTGGGACTCACTAGCTACATCTTCGCACGCAAGGAAGTGCGTCCGGGAAAAAAACAATTCGCCCCCTGACTGCTGGGACCCACCAGCCACACCTTCGCACGCAAGGAAGTGCGTTCCGGGCAAAAAAACGATTCGCCCCCCTGACTGCTGGGACCCACCAGCTACATCTTCGCACGCAAGGAAGTGCCTGACAGTCGGGACCCACCTGGTCGAAGCATACGTAGCATTGTCATTCTGGTCGCGAACGTGTACATACATACTGGTGGATGTAGAGGCGCGCACGTGTCGTAGTAGAGGCGCGCATGTAGCATGTACACGTACGTACAACGGCCAGGGTGCAAGAAAGAAATACGGCCACGTATGTGTACATACGGGCTGGGTCTCGAACGCCTACTCACGCATATATACGTATGGCCAAGGGCTCGTGTACATGGCTGGGTCAGAACGGAGAAACAACATCGTCGTCGTGTTCATGGGGAGCCAACCGGCTGGGTCGGAACGGAATGCGTGGTCGTGTTCATCGGGAGGGCTTGGACGGAACAGGCGATGGAAACGAGGCCTGGCGTACCGCAGAACGGAGGAAAGGCCTTGTGTTCGACCGGCCACGTTCGAAACGCGATCCTGTTCATCGGGAGGGGTCTGGCGTACCGCAAAACGGAGGAAACGAACCTCCTACGGTCGAAACGGGGGTCCTGTTGATTGGGAGGGGTGTGGCGTACGCAAAAATGGACGAAACGGACCTCCTACGGTCGAAACGGGGGTCTTGTTGATCGGGAGGGGTGTGGCGTACCGCAAATCGGACGAACCGGACTTGTGTTGGAGCGCTACGGTCGAAACAGGGGTCCTATTCATCAGGAGGGGTGTGGCGTACCGCAAAACGGGACTCCACGAGATACTGTTCATCTCCACTGTCGACCTCCTCCAGCCTCCACGGGCTACTGTTCATCCACCGTCGACCTCCTCCAGCCTCCACCTGCGACTGTTCATCCACGGGCTCTGTTCATCCAGCCTCCCACCGCGCGCTACTCCACCGGCTACTGTTCAACCACCCCTCTCCCAGGGCTCCTGTTCAACCACCCCTCCACGGGCTACTGTTCATCCACCCCTTCACCATCTATTGTTCATCCAGCCCTCCACGGGGTCGTCCTGTTCATCGAGCCCTCCACACCACGGGGTCCTGTTCATCCAGAGGCAACGCCACGGGTCCTGTTCATGCACTCCCACCGCTCACTGTTCATCCAACCCCCCCCCCCCCCCCCCCGCAACACTCACTGTTCATCCAGAGAGGCAGCATCGATCGGCTTCAGTTAGCAGCAGTAGTGAAGGAATCGATCGCTCGGGTTCAGTAACGTGTAGCCTGCAGTGCAATCGCTCCGGTTTAGTTAGAGCCCAACGCCTCGCTCGGGTTCAGTTAGAGCCAACGCCTCGCACACACGCGCGTACATGTATGAGAGAAACGCGCATCGCTCGGCCCCCGATCACCCACCGTAACCGGGAACTCCCTGAAATTATCCTCGCCCTCGCTTCTACCACGGTTTTTTCCGTCATGGATGGCCCAAAGAATGTCATGCAGCTACGTCTCCGGCCCGCCCAGGACGAAAATCCCATTTTCTGTCATGATTTTTTGTCATAGAAGTAGGAGCCCACCGCATCTATGATGATACCGGGTTTTGTCACAATTATCGTCATAGAAGTGTCATATGTATGACAGAAAAAACTTTCGTTCGGCCCAAAATGTCACGGATGTGTCTTTTTTTGTAGTGCTAACTCCTCTTGAAGTACCCCCAGATACAGATTAAGATTATTTCCCAGTTGATTGGCCCTTGAATCAGTATGCTCATGTGTATGTACTTCAACTTCATGCACAACCACGGGGGGTTGTACATCCATACAAACACGGGCCATGTGATATGGTTGGTGTTCTGGTTGCCAAACAGATTCATGCCATTGGTACACGCGCCAAGCATGATGTTCATTGCATCACATGCGAAATATGGATATTCGTCATTGAACGCTCTCCACTGGCTTGCATTCGCAAGGTGTCTTAGCTTCGGATCATCACCATCGTCGGGCTTTGTCCTCTCTGTGTGCCAACGCATGAGCTTTGCTTCCTTGGGATCTACAAAATAACGTTGTAGACGGGAAGTGATTGGTAAGTACCATACAACTTTCTGGGGACATTTCTTTCCGGCCTTCTCTTATCGAGAAGCATTGCACACCGGACAGTTGGTTTTTTCTGCGTGCTCCTTCCGATAAATTATGCAATATTTGATGCATGCATGGTATCTAACGTGCGGCATATCAAGAGGGCACACGATCTTCTTGGCCTCATCCACACTAGTAGGACATAGATTCCCCACAGGAAGAACATCCTTTAGCTACTTGAGAAGCTCATTGAGGCTAGTGTCGGTCCATTAGTTTTTAGACTTCATCTTCAGAAGTTCGAGCGTGAAACTCAAGCGGGTCACCTCGGGATCACAACCATAATACAATGGAGTGTTCGAGTCTACCACCAGATGCTCCAGCTTGGCCTCCTCTCTAGAAGTAGCTCTGTCAGTACTCGTCTCCTTGAGAAGCAGTTCTTGAACTTAGTAGCGACGAAGTCTATGGCGCGGAATCCATGTTTTCTCCGCCGCCATGCCCGGCCTCTTCCCCTCCGCCATGTCGGACCTCTTCTCCATTGTCATTATCGGTCATCTCTTCGTCTTGCCCCGTGTCATCATTGCCTGCCCCGTCGGCGTCCTCATCATCATCATCCTCATCTTCAATTATCCACCGAGTATAGCCATCCATGAAACCAGTCATGAGAAGGTGCACCATCACACGACCATCATCACGGGTGTCGAGCCAGACTCCTTCTTTGCATCTTCGACATAGACATAAAATCTATGTCCGGTTATTTTCTTTCACGTCCTCCTCCACCGACCGTAACCACTTGTCCAACATTGTTCCACTGACCATCATGAATGTCTGCACGGTAATAATAAACAAATTGATTATAAAAATGCATGCATGCATCAAAGTCAAACAAAAATTCGGCATGACCTTCCCTAAAAATAGGACATATAGAGTTTGCCCGGAATTCGCCAAAACAGAAATAAATTGACATTTCGGCAAAACATAGGCAACTCAAAAGCACAATTCGGCGGCAACTCATGCCACACATACAATTTCCATCATATCGCCTGATTATGTCATATCGCACACATACACATATTTCCATTCTTGCAAAAGCACAAGTTTTTAATCACCTATCTCGAGATCGAGCACGATGATGATGATGTCGATCGGTGTCGCCACACACACCTATGGAATGATCAAAAGTGGACAAATCTCTTCTTGACAAGGCTAAATCTAATTGGGGGGGGGGTACATAGGTCACTTCACTAAATGCTAGATCTACCTAGCTAGTTTGGGAAGGAGATAAGTTCAACTAGTAGAGGGGAAGGAAAAAGAGAGAGGAGATGCATTAATGGAGGTGGTGTAGTTAGCTAGGAGCAATAAACAGAGAGGAAGATAGGTAGAATAAGGAGAGTAATGGGGAGAGAAGTAGTGAGGAAGAAGCAAAGTGAGGGAGAGAGGAGGTGGGAGCTAGGGAGAAGTAGCGCTGGGGAGTGAAACACGTTGCTGCTAAAAAGATAGCAGTAGCGCGCTTCTAGGAGCGGCGCTACTGCTAAGCGGGGACCGCCATGTGGCCAGGTTCAAAGTTTGCAGTAGCTCCCTACAAAAAAAGCACGCTACTACTATTAAAGTAGAAGTAGTGTGGTTAAAGGGGGCGCCCTACTACTAAACCTAGCGTGGCGGGAACGGTCGGGCAATTTTAGTAGTAGCGTTGTTCTAACGAGCCACACTACTGCTAATTTATCAGTAGCCTCTTTATGACACGCGCTACTGCTACTTAGCAGTAGCGCACCTTCTTGTCCAGCGCTACTTCTAAGGTTTTGTGTATAAGGTTTTCTCTCGTAGTGGCGTCCATCGCAATAACGAAGTGCAAGGGGGAGACAGGATCTCCTTGGTGCAATCCCTTGGCATGTCTAAACTTCTTCCCTGGACAACCACTCACTGGAACTCGCGAGCTTGCAGTAGACAGGAGGATCGCTAGTCAAGAACACTAGTGCTTAGAAAACCCTTTTGCCCGAAGCACCTCGAGAAAGAACAACCAAGAAAGCGAGTCGAAAGCATAGGAAATATCAAGTTTCACCATCACACCTTTAGCTTTTCTCCTATGCTGATTCCTGGCCACTTGTTGCATGAGCATGAAGTTATCATGTATGTTTCTGCCACGAATGTAAGCCGACTAACTGATACTAACAAGTTCACCCATCAATGGGCACAGTCTCAAAGCCATCAGTTTGGCCTTAATCTTCGGAATGCCATGTAAGAGACTGATCGGCAGGAAGTCCCCAATACGACACGTGTCTGGTCTTATAGGAATGAGAGTTATGATAGCCTGATTCAATCTCCCAAACGCTCTCCCATTTCCTAGCTGGAACTTATGAATCGCAGGCATGATATGACCTTTGATCGTATTCCAAGCCCTATGAAAGAACATGCCAATAAAGGCAACCGGTCCCGGCGCCCGCTCAGCCAACATGCTCTTGATGACATTGTAGACCTTCATGTAGATTACATCCAGCTCCTGAAGGTCCAATGGAGCTATGCCAAGGAAATCTAGATTAATTGAGTGCTCTCTCGCCTGATACTCACCCAAAACCTCTTTGTAAGCATGATAGAATGCCTCTTCCTTGACACTTTTCTCAGTAATGACCGTGTCTCCATGGTTTAGCGCCGGTATAAAGTTCCTCATCTTTCTGCCATTGGCCACTAGGTGAAAAAGTTTAGTGTTGGCATCTCCGTCAGCAAGCCATCTAATACGCGACCTTTGTCTTGCGATCGTGTGCTTGAGCAAAGCCAGGACAATGAAGTGAGCTTAAGGGTATTACGCAGCCAGCGCTCTCCCACAGAAAGGGCTCGGTGATCGCACGGTCCAGCTGCACAATGATCCAATTTGCTATTGCAATCTGAAGCTTGACATTGCCAACCTTTCTTTGTCCCCATACCATGAGATCATGCGCCATTTTGCGAAATAGAGTATCCAATCTGAGAAAGGGGCCTGTGATACCGGAATCACAAGTCTACGCCTCCTTCACCGCCTCATCAAATCCTTCAAGCTTAGTCCAGAATAACTCGAAACAAAACTATCTATGTGGTTGTAGGTGATCCTTCGGCGCAAGGTAAAGTGGGCAGTGGTCCGACGTGGCCGTGGACAGGGCTTGCAGCATGCCATCTGGGCGGTCAAGCTCCTAGTCCACCAAAGCTCTATCAATCTTCATGAGCGCGGGGACTTCCCTCTCGTTGCTCCAAGTAAAAAGATGACCATGCAAAAAAAGCTCCTTGAGGCCATTCGAGTCCACAAGCCGTACGAATTTGCTCATCATTCTCCTATCTAGATTGGCATTACTTTTGTTAACCGCATTCAAAATGAGATTGAAATCTCCAATAACTAGCCACGGGCCAGGGCAAAGCATGCATCATGCAGCTAGCTCCTCCATGAATTGGATTTTCTCATGCTCCTCTTGTGGTCCATAGACCACTGACATCCACCAAGGGGCGCCCTCCCTCGGTGCCACATAAGCCGTGATGAACTTAGAGTCACACACGCAGTTTGAGATGTTAGCGACCGAAGAATCCCAAACCAAATGATGCCACCTCTGGTCCCAAAAACCAGCAAGTAAAAAGGCCATCATACGATGGGCCAACGCATTGTAATATGGTGAATTAGTCAACTACATCAAGTTTAGATTCTTGGATACAACAAATCCTAGTCCTAGTGGAATCGACGAACTCTCTCAAAGCTTTCCTCCTAGCCGAACTGTTCAAACCACGAACATTCCAGCTCACCAGATCCATTTTCACGCACGACATAAAATGTCACAAACTCCGGTTGTGGCCACCTGCACCTATAGTGCAGTCACTGCTTGTCTCTCCATGCCTAGCTCCATCGGTAGCGACTTACCAAAAATCGCTACAATGGTACATAGGTGCTTGTCTTGAAGCGGTGAGTGGTAGTACCGTCTTTGCAGCTGAAACCTTGGAATTCCTGGAGTTGGACGTGATCGATCATGTGTTACGACGTGGTGTGAAGAGATCTTGACCTAGCCATACTCCATTAGCCACTTCAATCTCCTTAAGCAACGGAGGCGCTAGTTTCTTCGGCAGCCCCGAGCAAAACGTCTTGATGTTTCCCAACGCCACTTGCTCCTTGGAAGATAGACGTGTTATCTCATGAGAAAGATCTAGGGCCAAGACTTGTCGTGTCGAATCTTTCGCATGCAACATAGTCATTTTGCATGAAACTGCCAATGTCGGTCCAACCAGGGCAGTCTCCAAGGCGTTCTGCTCCAGCTTAGTGGGGGGCAGCAACTCCTCCACCGGAGCCCAACCCTCTGAGTGGTGCATGCCAGCTGCCGGCCCCATCTCCCTCAGGATCATGTGTGGCACGTCTGCAACAGTGGTGCCCTCCAGTTGCAAGCTTCCATGCTCATCCAGCCCCACATGATCCGATGCAATCATCCCTACTGCTAGGTCCTACGCAGGCGTATTTGGCGCCATCAGTCTATCCTCAGCCTCAGTCTGTGGCACATCCTCTCGCGGCTTCTCGATTGGGCTGGCACCAACTTGTCCCTTTGGCTGTCAGGTATCTTCCCCACGACCGTGGATAGAGCAGCCTGCCTGTTCTCATTGGTCTCTTTCTCTATGGTGTTGGTCTCCTCTGAAGTCTTGTCGACCAGAATCGAGGTGACAATAGCACCAGCTAGCACCACCGGATTCGGCAACGATCTTTCGACACTCTGGTAGGTGTTTGAATGGAGTCCAACCAAACTTTGTTGAGCGTGAGCCACTCTAGTGATCTCCACCGTGGTCGTCATGCCTTTCCCCATTGGTGGAATGCGCCAATCTGAGGGACTCACCCTACCTTCGAGAGCCTGCCGGCAGGAGCGAACATTGAAGGAAATATGCCCTAGAGGCAATAATAAAGTTGTTATTTATATTTCCTTATATCATGATAAATGTTCATTATTCATGCTACAATTGTATTAACCGGAAACTTAGTACATGTGTGAATACATAGACAAAACAGAGTGTCTCTAGTATGCCTCTACATGACTAGCTCGTTAAATCAAAGATGGTTATGTTTCCTAACCATAGGCATGTGTTGTCATTTGATGAACGGGATCACATCATTAGAGAATGATGTGATGGACAAGACTCGTCCGTTAGCTTAGCATTATGATCGTCACAGTTTTATTGCTACTGCTTTCTTCATGACTTATACATGTTCCTCAGACTATGAGATTATGCAACTCCCGAATACCAGAGGAACACCTTGTGTGCTATCAGACGTCACAACGTAACTGGGTGATTATAAAGATGCTCTACAGGTGTCTCCGAAGGTGTTTGTTGAGTTGGCATGGATCAAGATTAGGATTTGTCACTCTGTGTATCGGAGAGGTATCTTTGGGCCCTCTCGGTAATGCTCATCACTATAAGCCTTGCAAGCAATGTGACTAATGAGTTAGTTACGAGATGAAATATTACTGAACGAGTAAAGAGACTTTCCGATAATACGATTGAACTAGGTATGATGATACCGACGATCGAATCTTGGGCAAGTAACATACCGATGACAAAGGGAACAACGTATGTTGTTGTGCGGTTTGACCGATAAAGATCTTCGTAGAATATGTAGGAGTCAATATGAGCATCCAGGTTCCGCTATTGGTTATTGATCGGAGATGTGTTTCGATCATGTCTACATAGTTCTCGAACCCATAGGGTCCGCATGCTTAATGTTCGATGACGATTTGGATTATGAGTTATGAGATTTGATGACCGAAGTTTTTTTGGAGTACCGGATGAGATCACGGACACGACAAGGAGTCTCGAAATGGTCGAGACAGAAATATTGATATATTCGAAGGCTATGTTCGGACACCAGGAAGGTTTCGGAAGAGTTCAGACATTTTCCAGAGTATCGGGAGAGTTACCGGAATCCCCTGGGAGAGTATTGGGCCTTCATGGGCCTTAGTGGGAAGAGGAGGCCAGTAGCCAGGAGGTGTCACGCGCCCCCCCCCCCTAGCCAAAACAATTTGGACTAGGGGAAGGGGCGCGGCCCCCCTTTCCTTCTCCCTCTCTCTTTCCCTTCTCCCTTCTCCTACTCCGAAAAGGAAGGGGGGCTCCTACTAGGACTAGGAGTCCTAGTAGGACTCCCTCCTTTGGCGCGCCCCTCTAGGCCCGCAGCCTCCTCCCTCCCTCCTTTATATATGGGGGCAAGGGCACCCAAAAACACAACATACAATCTCTTAGTCGTGTGTGGTGCCCCCTCCATAGTTTAACACCTCGGTCATATCGTCGTAGTGCTTAGACGAAGCCCTGTGCCGGTAACTTCATCATCACCGTCGCCACGCCGTCGTGTTGACGGAACTCTCCCTCGTCCTCAACTGGATCAAGAGCACGAGGGATGTCATCGTGCTAAACGTGTGCTGAACATGGAGGTGCCGTACGTTCGGTACTTGGATCGGTTGGATCGTGAAGACGTTTGACTACATCAATCGCGTTACTAAACGCTTTCGCTTTCGGTCTATGAGGGTACGTGGACACACTCTCCCATCTCGTTGCTATGCATCTCCTAGATAGATCTTGCGTGATTGTAGGATTTTTTTTTGAATTACTACGTTCCCCAACAGTGGCATCCGAGCCAGGTCTATGCGTAGATGATATATGCACGAGTAGAACACAAAGAGTTGTGGGCTATAATAGTCATACTTCTTACCACCAACGTCTTACTTTGATTCGACGGTATTGTTGGATGAAGCGGCCCGGACCGACATTACATGACCGCGTTCATGAGACAGGTTCTACCAACGTGCTTTGCACAAAAATGGTTGGCGGGTGTCTGTTTCTCCAACTTTAGTTGAATCGAGTTTGACTACGGCCGCTCCTTGTTGAAGATTAAAATAGCACACTTGACGAAAAATCATTGTGGTTATTGTCGGATTTCGGGTTCCGGCAAACCCTTGAGGTTCGAACTCTGGGGTGCGTGCAAAGATCTCTCCCTCACCAACTCATGTCTCGAAGCCTCGCAAGGAATCTAGGCTACACGATGAACAACACAAGGGGCGCAAGGTTTATACAAGTTCGGGCCACCATTGTGGTGTAATACCCTACTCTAGTTTGTGGTGTGGTGGAATGCCTCTGGGGGCTGATGATGAACAGTACAAGGGAAGAACAGCCTCGCGAGGGATGTTCTTGTGGTGGTGTTGTCCCTTTGGAGGGGTCGATTCCAGATGCCTCTATACTATGGTGGCTAGCCCTATATATAGAGTGAGAGGCCCTGGTCCTCTTCCCAAATATTGAGCGAGAAGGGCGCCAACAATTGGCCATTTTGAAGGGGAACATCTAGTACACTTATCCTGACTAAAGTTGGTCTTCGACTGCCAAAGACTCTGACGATGACGCCGTCTTGGGCTCCACGGTGACCTCCATCCTGTTGCTCTACTGGTCTTGGTCTTGTTGCACCGAAATGGTAGCCTTTGCCTGATGCCTTGGCCCATGCTTGCTCCCTTTGCACCAAAGGGGAAACAAGGACACTACGCAGGCCGGCGCCCGCCTGGCGCCCGCCTGGCCTCGATCGTCATGGCTTGCGTCACGGGCACCTCGTGAGGTACCCCTGCCTTGATCTCTCCGCCTCCTCGCGAGCCAGCCTGACGAGGCTGCTCCTGAGGAAGCTTCCTGTCGTCCGCCTCGCGAGGCTTGGCCCCTCGCAAGGGTCTTGAGCTTGAACTGATGAAGGTGGGCCGCACTGGGCCATTGCTTGAGCCACGCCGCAGGCCGCAGGCAGGCAAGTCTGGGGACCCTCGTTCCTAGAATGCCGACAGTAGCCCCCGGGCCCAAGGCGCGCCCGGACTTGGCTTGGCAGGGAAGCGAATGGGCAAGTGCGAAGCGCCGCGGGCCCCAAAAGCCTGCGGCCTTGGGCGCCGCGTGGCGGTTGATTGGACGTGGGCATCTCTGTTTCCCCACGCCCCTCATTACGCGCCCGGCTAGGCGGACCCGTTGTTGCACATAGTCATTCCCCTTTCGCCATTTGCGTGCTCCCTGTCCTTCCTTCTTCCTTGAGCTCCAACCTCCGCCTGCAATCCAACTCGAACCCCCCCTTCCCATCGCCATGGCACCAGCGAAGAAGGAAAAGGGGAAGAAGCCCGCGTCTTCGCCCCGCTCGCCTCCGGCGGTGGCTCCCGCCGTCGATCGATCAATCATAATCAACCCTGAAGCTTTGGACAAGGTCCGCTCTGCTCTTGCCTCCATCTTCAACAAGTGCGGGAGGATGATGGTCTGGCCCGCGTCTCACGCCTCCTTTGACAGGGTCGTCACGGAGGTCCGATTCTTTGCTGATGCCCTGTGGACGGGTCTGGTTCCCCCCTTTTCTGCTTTCTTTAACGCGGTGCTCTCCCATTATCAGATCCACATGATGCACCTGGGTCCTGAGTCCATTACTCTCCTTGCCGTTTTTGCCTTTGTTTGCGAGGCCATGGTGGGCATTCCTCCTTCCGTTGCCCTCCTACGCCACTTCTTCTCTCTGTGCCTGAGTGACCCCGGGCAGGGCCGATTTTGCTCGGGCAGGGCCTATTTTGTGAGGCAGATGCCTAGCTTTGACGAGTGGGGGTTGCGTCCGGTTGGCCTCACGGGGCCCCGCGAGAACCCAGTTGTTGTGGTTGCTCTTCCGGTCGCCCACGGCGGTCCTGCCTCAGGTGATGTAGCGAGGAGACGAGAACCGTCGGGAGCTGAGGGGGCCGATGTCGAGATGATGACGCCGCGCGGAGCCCCAGAGGTGGCATCCCCCGAAGCCCGTTCTGGAACGGTGGCAGGCGAGGAGTTGCAGCCTACGTCTCCTAAGGCCGGGGCTTCCAAGGCCCCGGCCGTCCCTCATGAGGCGGCGCCTGGCGGCATCCCCCAGGGCGGTTCCCTTGGCACTGATCACCTTGACGCCCCCTCCATGCCGCAGATCGACCCTTGCGCCAAGCGCTTAGGCCGGTTCCGCATAGACTTCGAGGCCCTCCGCAAGAGGAAGGAGGCCTCAGGTGGCGATGATCGCCCTTGCCGCCCGTTGAAGTGCAGGAAGTACTTTGCCATCGACGAGTAAGTCCTCTTCTCTCTCTCCACCTTTACTTTACCATTGCTTCAGCTGATCATGGCCATTCAGGGCCCTTCCTGTCGAGTTCGCGGAGACGGCCAAGGAGCCATCCCCGCAAGCTTTGTCTTCACTGCTGATCTTGGGCACGCCAAGCTCAAGCAGCGCCCCCGCCGCTGGGCCGGTCGGAGAAGTGGTCCGCCCCGCTGGGTACCTCGAGCCTGCGCGCCTGGCGTCCCACCTTCACGAGCTCTGCTGGGGTACAGCTAGCTTGCCCCGCGCTCCTCCCTTGATCATGGACGGTGACTAGCTGAGGTCGGTCTTGAGTTCCTCCTCTGGGGACGGACCGGCGCCAGGCTGGATCCCTGGTGATGTCCGTCCGGCGATCGCTGGGGCGCCAGCCCCCAGCCGCGCGCCGGGGGGTGCCGCCTCAGGGCCCTCCGCATGCACCAGGGGCAGAAGACGTGCTCAAGCACGCTCGAGAGTGTGGCGCCCTTCGCCAAGAGTTTCTTTAGAAGGCGGCGGATGCGGTGAATTAGCTCGGAGTGGAGCTTGCTGGCGAGGATGCACGCCTCGAGACCGAAGGCTTGCGCCTTGCTGAGGAGAGGCGCAAGCTGAAGGTGGCCGTCAGCCTTGCGCGTCACCAGCGTGACCTTGAAAACGCGAAGGCCGAAGCGTCGCTGGTGGCCTCGCGGGAGGCCTGCTCCCAAGCCGTCGAGGAAGCGCGGGAAGTAGACCGACGGTGCAAGGCTGCAGAGGAGCGTGCGTGGGAGATCCAAGCCTAGAGAAACTCTCTGGAGCGACAAGTGGAGCTGCGCCGGGCGGCCCTTGTATCACTGAAGGGGGGCATCCATCGACGAGGCGGAGCACCTGAGGCGTGAGGAGGTGCTAGTGCTGGAGGCCGCCAAGCGCAACCTCGATCTCGAGCGGTTGGAGACGAGGGAGCGCCTGGTGACCCAGGCCGAGGATGATGTTGGCGCGTGGGAGGCTCGTGTCCAAGAAGAGGTCGACCGCCGCGTGGCAGAAGCTTGCTTGAATCTTGAGCGCAAGCATGAGGGGAGGTTGGAGCTGATCAGGGCCGAAGCTGAGGGAAGGACCGTTGCCCTTAGGGCCAAGCTGGCTGAAGTGACACGTCATGCGGATTCCTCTGCAGCCGCCCTGGGCGCAACACAGGTGGAGCTGGCCTCTTCGCGCGCCGAGCTGCTTCTTCTCCAACAGAGGGTTGCTGGCGCTGAGGCTGTTGCACGGCGGAATGAGGACGAGATCTGTCAGCGGCAGACTCTTGAGCATCTGCATGGCTCCATGCTCCGAACGCTCGAGGAAAGGGCCAACGCGGCCCTGGGCAACATCTGCGAGGCAGCCATTGCGGAGCCTCGTGTAATCAACTACGCTGGCAACCTCCGGTTCTTCATGGACGTGGTGATGTAGCTGGAGACCCGCTCTGACAGGGCCCATAGGCTTGTCAAGGAGAGGAGTCGAGCCTTGCTTGGGCGTGCTTTTTCCAGAGTCTTCAGTTATCTTCAGGACCGGGACCCCCACTTCGATTTTGATGCCGCCATTGCGCCGGTGCCCATAGCTATCCGGGGCGATCTGGCGCAGTGGGTGGAGGACAACATGGATGCCCTTGTTAGGGCCTTCGCCTCTGACGACGGCGTGGTCGTGGCTGCCGATGAAGGCGACGTTGTGAATGAGCATGGTGTTGATGATGGCGATCATGTGGACGGTGGCAATGCCAGTGACGCCAGCGATGCCTCAGGAGGCACTCCCGAAGATGTGTTGGGCGATTTGTCTGATTGATCGCGTGTCGCCTCCGCTGTTTACCCTGTGTGAAAAGAGTTCGCGCTCGGCCCTGAAGATCATAAGAGCATTTTGGGAGGGGAAGCCCCTCGTGTAAAGGTTTGCAATTAGTGCTCCTGTTGATATATTGCCGCATGTATGCTTATGCCTGGCCAACGGTCCCGCGATGGGTCAGCTGACTTGTTTACCTTTTGACCCGGACGGGTCCCGAGCGAGCCTGCGGGAGCCGGAATGCCTCGAGTGTCTTCTGGGTGAACCCATTGGTCCTGCAGTGAGATCCTCCTGAGAGGGCGTGGTGACAGCGGTTCGGATTGTAGATGTGCTTGGCCTGGCCCGGCTCATGAGGGGCTCGCGAGGGGAGGCAGCTGACGCTAACTTTGGACGCAAAGCCGAAACCAGAACATGAGAGATTGCTCGAACGAGACTAAACACCCCTTCCCCAAACACACGCAAGTCTCAAGCTCAAATCCAACTTAAATTCAAATCGAAGAAACTTGACAACAGAGGAAAAGGCAAAAGGCAAAAGGACGCGTCTGGCACCTAGTCTAGTCTTCGACGTCTTCTCACTAGCGCGGAGCTAAGTGCTGCCACTGGGCGTGGGCAGGAGCCCCCGAGGCCCAAGGGCGGCTCTCCGGAGACTCCGGGGCGTGTACAGCCCCACTCATTATTATGTGAGAGTGTCACGGGCGGCGAGCTTCATAGGCACTGGGCCTTCTTCATAGGTACCGGCCTTGCTTCATATCGCCAGACGAGGGGCCCGCCTTGTGCCACACTCTACCGCCATCGACGGCGACCGGAAACCAAGGACGATGCCAATGGGCTAGAGCGGTCGCGAGCGCTTCCCCCGACGACCACGGGTCCTCTGACGGGGGCTGGCCCTGAGGCACCTCCCCGGCAGAGGGCCTACCTCCTGAGAACGCCATGCTCCGAGCGCCGCGGGGGTGAGCCCGGATCTCGGCCCCTCTCCTGCAGCCCCTGGTGCCCTCCTCCTGAGGGGTAGGAGGCTGCAGCATTGGGGCAGCCATCTGCTGCGGGGACCTGTACCTCCTGCGACCCATGGTTAGCATAAGCTTGCTCCTGAGGAATTAGCGGTACCCGATGGTTGTTGCCACTAGCGCGGTTGTCGAGGCTCTCGTGGGGTTCCTGAAAGAGCTCAGCTTCTGGCATTTCCTCCCCCCAGCCTGGCCCGAGGAATGAGCCATGGTCTTCTTCTAGTGCGCACTCTTGATCCACCATGTGGGGCACATAGGCTTCTGGGGTGGCCGCCCTGAGGGCCTCGCCGTAGTGCCCCACACGCCACGTAGTCCGGCTTGAAGCGCTGTCTTGAGGATGGTAGCGCGGTGGCCCACCGAGGCCATAGGCTGTGGTGTGCGCTCCCTCGCCGGTCGGAGGTGGAGCCGGCACAGCTTGTCGCCCGGCGCTGACGGCGAGGTTGGCGTTGAGGAGGCCTTGGAGTCCGCTCGTAGTTGCGTGGGCATGTATGGGGCCGCCATATGGCACGCCCTGGATCTGGGGTGGCAGCTGGACGCGGAAAGGAGGTGCTCCCGAGGCGGCGGCGGCCAGGAGCTCGGCCACTCGCTCTAACAGCACGTCGTGGCCATCCTCCAGCAGCCTGCACCGTAGCAGCTCTCCGGCTACCGTGAGCGCGACCTTTGAGTTCTCCTGCAACCGTCGGGTGTGCGGTGCTGTGGCCGCAGCATGGCTTGAGGCCCTTGCTGCTGACCGCACCTGCCGCGGTGCGAGGGCAGCGGCGCTTGGTCGCGTTGCCCGCGCCCTACAGCGCCCTGCGGAGCGCGAGCTGCCTGGGGCACGAGGTTGAGGTTGCCCTGGGCAGGCGGCGAGGCATGGGCGGGCCACGCCGCCCAGCAGTCGGCGTTGGCCATCGGGTCGCTTGACATGAGAACGACAAAGCGATGGAGCGCGAGGCGGTGGAAGAAGGATTCCGGTACACCCCTACCTGGCGCGCCAAATGTCGGATTTCGGGTTCCGGCAGACCCTTGAGGTTCAAACTCTGGGGTGCGTGCGAAGATCTCTCCCTCACCAACTCACGTCTCGAAGCCTCGCAAGGAATCTAGGCTACACGATGAACAACACAAGGGACACAAGGTTTATACTAGTTTGGGCCACCGTTGTGGTGTAATACCCTACTCTAGTTTGTGGTGTGGTGGATTGCCTCTGGGGGCTGATGATGAACAGTACAAAGGAAGAACAGCCTCACGAGGGATGTTCTTGTGGTGGTGTTGTCCCTTTGGAGGGGTCGATTCCAGATGCCTCTATACTATGGTGGCTAGCCCTATATATAGAGCGAGAGGCCCTGCTCCTCTTCCCAAATATTGAGCGGGAAGGGCGCCAACAATTGGCCATTTTGAAGGGGAACATCTAGTACACTTATGCTGACTAAAGTTGGTCTTCGACTGCCAAAGACTCTGACGATGACGCCGTCTTGGGCTCCATGGTGACCTCCATCCTGTCGCTCTGCTGGTCTTGGTCTTGTTGCACCGAAATGGTAGCCTTTGCCTGATGTGTTGGCCTGTGCTTGCTCCCTTTGCACCAAAGGGGAAACAAGGACCATGCACAGGCCGGCACCCGCCTGGCGCCCGCCTGGCCTCAATCGTCATGGCTTGCGTCACGGGCACCTCACGAGGTACCCCTGCCTTGATCTCTCTGCCTCCTCGTGAGCCAGCCTGACAAGGCTGCTCCTGAGGAAGCTTCCTGTCGTCCGCCCAGTGAGGCTTGGCCCCTCACGAGGATCTTGAGCTTGAGCTGATGAAGGTGGGCCGCACTAGGCCATTGCTTGAGCCACACCGCAGGCCGCAGGCAGGCAAGTCTGGGGACCCCCATTCCTAGAACGCCGACAGTTTTGATGCGTAGGTAAGAACGGTTCTTGCTAGATGAAGGAAATATGCCCTAGAGGTAATAATAAAGTTATTATTTATTTCCTTATTTCATGATAAATGTTTATTATTCATGCTAGAATTGTATTATCCAGAAACATAGTACATGTGTGAATACATAGACAAAACAAAAGTGTCCCTAGTATGCCTCTACTTGACTAGCTCGTTAACCAAAGATGGTTAAGTTTCCTAACCATAGACATGTGTTGTCATTTGATGAACATGATCACATCATTAGCAGAATGATGTGATGAACATGACCCATCCGTTAGCTTAGCATTATGACCGTTACACTTTCATTGCTACTGCTCTCTTCATGACTTGTACATGTTCCTCAGACTATGAGATTATGTAACTCCCGAATACTGGAGGAACACCTTGTGTGCTATCAAGCATCACAACATAAATGGGTGATTATAAAGATGCTCTATAGGTGTCTCCGAAGGTGTTTGTTGGGTTGGCATAGATCGAGATTAGTATTTGTAACTCCGTGTTTCGCAGAGGTATCTCTGGGCCCTCTTGGTAATGCTCATCACTATAAGCCTTGCAAGCATTATGATTAATGAGTTAGTTGTGAGGTGAAGTATTACGAAACGAGTAAAGAGACTTGCCGGTAACGAGATTAAACTAGGTATGATGATACCGATGATCGAATCTCGGGCAAGTAACATACCGATGACAAAGGGAACAATGTATGTTGTTATGCGGTTTAACCGATAAAGATCTTCGTAGAATATATAGGAGATAATATGAGCATCCAGGTTCCGCTATTGGTTATTGACCAGAGATGTGTCTCAGTCATGTTTACGTAGTTCACGAACCCGTAGGGTCTGCACGCTTAATGTTCGATGACGATATGTATTGTGAGTTATGTGTTTTTGATGACTGAAGTTTGTTCGGAGTCCCGGATGAGATCACGGACGTGACGAGGAGTCTTGAAATGGTCGATACATAAAGATTGATATATTGGACCATGTTATTCGGACAACAGAAGAGTTCTGAGAGGTTTCGTATAAAACCGGAGTGCCAGAGGGGTTACCGGAACCCCCGGGGAACTAATGGGCCACCATGGGCCTTAGTGGAGAGAGAGGAGGGCGGCCAGGGCAGGCCGCGCCCCCTCCCCCTCCCCCTCGGAGTCCGAACAGGACAAGGGAAGGGGGGTGCCCCCCTTTCCTACTCCCTCTCCCTCTCCTTCCTTCCCCCTCTCTCCCTTGTGGTGGAATCCTAATAGGACTAGTAGTCCTAGTAGGACTCCTCTCTTGGGGCGCGCCGTAGGGGCCGGTCGGCCTCCCCCTTGCTCCTTTATATATGGGGGCGGGGGGCACCCTAGAACACACAAGTTTCTCTTAACCGTGTGTTGTGCCCCCCTCCACAGTTACACACCTTGATCATACCATCGTAGTGCTTAAGCGAAGCCCTGCACCGGTAGCATCATCATCACTGTCGCCATGCCGTCGTGCTGACGGAACTCACCCTTGTCCTCAACTAGATCAAGAGCATGAGGGACGACATCGAGTTGAACATGTGCTGAACGCGGAGGTGTTGTACGTTCGGTACTTGATCGGTTGGATCGTGAAGAAGTTCGACTACATCAACTGCATTATTGAAACGCTTACGATTTCGGTCTACGAGGGTACGTGGACACACTCTCCCCTCTCATTGCTATGCATTACCTAGATAGATCTTGCGTGATCGTAGGAAATTTTTTGAAATTACTGCGTTCCCCAACAGTGGTATCAGAGCCAGGTTTATGCGTAGATGTTATATGCACAAGTAGAACACAAAGAGTTGTGGGCGATAATTTTCATACTGCTTACCACTAACGTCTTACTCTGATTCGGCAGTATTGTTGGATGAAGTGGCCTGGACCGACATTACATGAACGTGTTCATGAGACTGGTTCTACCGACGTGCTTTTGCACATAGGTGGCTGGCGGGTGTTTGTTTCTCCAACTTTAGTTGAATCAAGTTTGACTATGGTCGGTCCTTGTTGAATGTTAAAACAACACACTTGATGAAAAATCGTTGTGGTTTTGATGCGTAGGTAAGAGCGGTTCTTTATAGAAGCTCCTAGCAGCCACGTAAAACTTGCAACAACGAAGTAGAGGACGTCTAACTTGTTTTTGCAGGGCTTGCTGTGATGTGATATGTTCAAGGCATGATGTGATATAAATTGTTGTATGAGATGATCATGTTTTGTAACAGAGTTATTGGCAACTGGCAGGAGCCATATGGTTGCCGCTTTATTGTATGCAATGCAATCGCCATGTAATTGTTTTACTTTATCACTAAGCGGTAGCGATAGTCGTAGTAACAATAGTTGGCGAGACGACAACGATGCTACGATGGAGATCAAGGTGTCGCGCCGGTGACGATGGAGATCATGATGATGCTTTGGTGATGGAGATCATGAGCACAATACGATGATGGCCATATCATATCACATATTTTGATTGCATGCGATGTTTATCTTTTATGCATCTTATTTTGCTTAGTACGGCGGTAGCACTATAAGACGATCCCTTACTAAATTTCAAGGTATAAGCGTTCTCTCTGAGTATGCACCGTTGCTACAGTTTGTCATGCCGAGACACCAAGTGATGATCGGGTGTGATAAGCTCTACGTTCACATACAACGGGTGCAAGCCAATTTTGCACACACAGAATACTCGGGTTAAACTTGATGAGCCTGGCATATGCAGATATGGCCTCGGAACACTGAGACCGAAAGGTCGAACATGAATCATATAGTAGATATGATCAACATAGTGATGTTCACCATTGAAAACTACTCCATCTCACGTGATGACCGGACATGGTTTAGTTGATTTGGATAACGTGATCATTTAGATGACTAGAGGGATGTCTATCTAAGTGGGAGTTCTTAAGTAATATGATTAATTGAAATTTAATTTATCATGAACTTAGTCCTGATAGTTATTTTGCATGTCTATGTTATTGTAGACCAATGGCTTGTGCTACCGTTCCTTTGAATTTTAATGCATTCCTAGAGAAAGCTAAGTTGAAAGATGGTGGCAGCAACTACACGGATTGGGTCCGTAACTTGAGGATTATCCACATTGGTGCATAGAAGAATTACGTCCTAGAAGCACCACTGGGTGTCATGCCTGCTGTAGATGCTACTGATGATGTTCAGATCGTCTGGCAGAGCAAAGTGGACGACTACTCGATAGTTCAGTGTGCCATGCTTTACGGCTTAGAATCAGGACTTCAAAGACGTTTTGAACGTCATGGAGCATATGAGATGTTCCAAGAGTTTAAATTAATATTTCAAGCAAATGCCCGAGTTGAGAGATATGAAGTCTCCAACAAGTTCTACAACTCCAAAATGGAGGAGAATAGTTATGTCAGTGAACACATACTCAAAATGTATGGGTACCATAACCACTTGACTCAGCTGGGAGTTAATCTTCCTGATGATAGTGTCATTGACAGAGTTCTTCAATCACTGCCACCAAGCTACAAAGGCTTCGTGATGAACTATAATATGCAAGGGATGAACAAGACTATTCCCGAGCTCTTCGTGATGCTAGAAGCTGCGGAGGTAGAAATCAAGAAGGAGCATCAAGTGTTGATGGTCAACAAGACCACTAGTTTCAATAAAAAGGGTAAAGGGAAGAAGGGGAACTTGAAGAGGAACGGCAAGAAAGTTGCTGCTCAGGAGAAGAAACCCAAGTCTGGACCTAAGCCTGAAACTAAGTGCTTCTACTGCAAAGGGACTGGACACTGGAAGCGAAACTGCCCCAACTATTTGGCGGATAAGATATACATGTTATTGATGTGTACCTTACTAATGCTCGTAGTAGCGCCTGGGTATTTGATACTGGTTCTGTTGCTCATATTTGCAACTCGAAATAGGGGCTACGGATTAAACGAAGATTGGCCAAGGATGAGGTAACGATGCGCGTGGGAAATGGTTCCAAGGTCGATGTGATCACCGTCGGCACGCTACCTCTACATCTACCTTCGGGATTAGTTTTAGACCTGAATAATTGTTATTTGGTGCCGGCGTTGAGCATGAACATTATATTTGGATCTTGTTTGATGTGAGACGATTATTCATTTAAATTAGAGAATAATGGTTGTTCTATTTATATGATTAATATCTTTTATGGTCATGCACCCTTGCTGAGTGGTCTATTTTTGTTGAATCTCGATCGTGATGATACACATGTTCATAATATTGAAGCCAAAAGATGCAAAGTTGATAAATATAGTGCAACTTATTTGTGGCGCTGCCATTTGGGTCATATCGGTGTAAAGCGCATGAAGAAACTCAATGCTGATGGACTTTTGGAATCACTTGATTATGAATTACTTGGCGCTTGCGAACCGTGCCTCATGGGCAAGATGACTAAAACTCCGGTCTGCGGAACAATGGAACGATTTATTGACTTATCGGAAATAATACATACAAATGTATGCGGTCCAATGAGTGTTGAGGCTCGTGGCGGGTATCGTTATTTTCTTACCTTCATAGATGATTTGAGCAGATATGGGTATATCTACATAATGAAACATAAGTCTGAAACGTTTGAAAAGATCAAAGAATTTCAGAGAGAAGTGGAAAATCATCGTAATAAGAAAATAAAGTTTCTACGATCTGATCATGGAGGAGAATATTTGAGTTATGAGTTTGGTCTTCATTTGAAACAACATGGGATAGTTTCATAGCTTACGCTACCTCAAACACCACAGCAAAATAGTGCGTCCGAACACCGTAACCGTACTTTATTGGATATGGTGCAATCTAGGATGTCTCTTACTGATTTACCGCTATCATTTCGGGGTTATGCTTTAGAGACGGCTGCATTCACTTTAAATAGGGCACCATCAAAATCCGTTGAGATGACGCCTTATGAACTATGGTTTGGCAAGAAATCAAAGTTGTCATTTCTTAAAGTTTGGGGCTGCGATGCTTATGTGAAAAAGATTCAACCTGATAAGCTCGAACCCAAATTGGAGAAGTGCATCTTCATAGGATACCCAAAGGAAACGGTTGGGTACACCTTCTATCACAGATCCGAAGGCAAAATATTTGTTGCTAAGAATGGATCCTTTCTAGAGAAGGAGTTTCTCTCGAAAGAAGTGAGTGGGAGGAAAGTAGAACTTGATGAGGTAATTGTACCTTCTCCCTTATTGGAAAGTAGTTCATCACAGAAATCAGTTCCAGTGATTCCTACACCAATTAGTGAGGAAGCTAATGATGATGATCATGAAACTTCAGATCAAGTTACTACTGAACCTCGTAGGTCTTCGAGAGTGAGATCCGCACCAGAGTGGTATGGTAATCCTGTTCTGGAAGTCATGTTACTAGACCATGGTGAACCTACGAACTATGAGGAAGCGATGATGAGCCGAGATTCCACGAAATGGCTTGAGGCCGTGAAATCTGAGATGGGATCCATGTATGAGAACAAAGTGTGGACTTTGGTGGACTTGCCCGATGATCGACAAGCCATAGAAAATAAATGGATCTTCAAGAAGAAGACCGACGCTGACGGTAATGTTACTATCTACAAAGCTCGACTTGTTGCGAAAGGTTTTCGACAAGTTCAAGGAGTTCACTTCGATGAGACTTTCTCACCCGTAGCGATGCATAAGTCTGTCTAAATCATGTTAGCAATTATCGCATTTTATGATTATGAAATTTGCCAGATGGATGTCAAAATTGCATTCATGAATGGATTTCTAGAATAAGAGTTGTATATGATGCAACCAGAAGGTTTTGTCGATCCAAAGGGTGCTAACAAAGTGTGCAAGCTCCAGTGATCCATTTATGGACTGGTGCAAGCCTCTCGGAGTTGGAACAAACGCTTTGATAGTGTGATCAAAGCATATGGTTTTATACAGACTTTTGGAGAAGCCTATATTTACAAGAAAGTGAGTGGGAGCTCTATAGCATATCTAATATTATATGTGGATGACATATTGTTGATTGGAAATTATATAGAATTTCTAGATATCATAAAAGGATATTTGAATAAGAGTTTTTTGAAGAAAGACCTCGGTGAAGCTGCTTACATATTGGGCATCAAGATCTATAGAGATAGATCAAGATGCTTAATTGGACTTTCACAAAGCACATACCTTGATAAAGTTTTGAAGAAGTTCAAAATGGATCAGTCAAAGAAAGGGTTCTTGCATGTGTTACAAGGTGTGAAGTTGAGTCAGACTCAATGCCTGACCACTGCAGAAGATAGGGAGAAAATGAAAGTCATTCCCTATGCTTCAGCCATAGGTTCTATCATGTATGCATTTTGTGTACCAGACCTGATGTGTGTCTTGCTATAAGCATAGCAGGGAGGTACCAAAGTAATCCCGGAGTGGAGCACTGGACAGCGGTCAAGAACATCCTGAAATACCAGAAAAGGACTAAGGATATGTTTCTCGTTTATGAGGTGACAAAGAGCTCGTCGTAAATGGTTGTGTAGATGCAAGCTTTGACACTGATCCGGATGACTCAAAGTTGCAAATCGGATGCGTATTTTTTATTTGATGGAGGAGTTGTCAGTTGGTGCAGTTCCAAGCAGAGCATCGTGGCGGAATCTACATGTGAAGCAGAGTACATTGCTGCTTCGGAAGCAACAAATGAAGGAGTCTGGATGAAGGAGTTCATATTCGATCTAGGTGTCATACCTAGTGCATCAGGTCCAATGAAATTCTTTTGTGACAATACTGGTGCAATTGCCTTGGCAAAGGAATCCGGATTTCACAAGAGAACCAAGCACATCAAGAGATGCTTCAATTCCATCCATCATCAACTGTCGGAATGGGACATAGAGATTTGCAAGATACATGCATATTTGAATGTTGCAGACCCGTTGACTAAGCCTCTTCCACAAGCAAAACATGATCAACACCAAAACTCAATGGGTGTTAGAATCATTACTTTGTAATCTAAATTATTCACTCTAGTGCAAGTGGGAGACTGAAGGAAATATGCCCTAGAGGCAATAATAAAATTATTATTTATTTCTTTATTTGATGATAAATGTTTATTATTCATGCTAGAATTGTAGTAACCGAAAACTTAGTACATGTGTGAATACATAGACAAACAGAAGTGTCCCTAGTATGCCTCTACTTGACTAGCTCGTTAATCAAATATGGTTAAGTTTGCTAACCATAGACATGTGTTGTCATTTGATGAACGAGATCACATCATTAGGAGAATGATGTGATGGACATGACCCATCTGTTAGCTTAGCATTATGATCGTTATAGTTTCATTGCTACTGCTCTCTTAATGACTTATACATGTTCCTCAGACTATGAGATTTTGCAACTCCCGAATACCGAAGGAACACCTTGCGTGCTATCAAACATCACAACATAAATGGGTGATTATAAAGATGCTCTACAAGTGTCTCCGAAGGTGTTTGTTGGGTTGGCATAGATCGAGATTAGTATTTGTCACTCCTGTTTCGGAGAGGTATCTCTGGGCCCTATCGGTAATGCTCATCACTATAAGCCTTGCTAGCATTGTGACTAATGAGTTAGTTACGGGATGAAGTATTACAGAATGAGTAAAGAGACTTGCTGGTAACTAGATTGAACTAGGTATGATGATACCGACGATCAAATCTCGGGCAAGTAACATACCGATGACAAAGCGAACAATGTATGTTGTTATGCAGTTTGACCGATAAAGATCTTTGTAGAATATGTAGGAGCCAATATGAGCATCCAGGTTCTACTATTGGTTATTGACCAGAGATGTGTCTCGGTCATGTCTACATAGTTGTCGAACCCGTAGGGTCCGCACGCTTAACGTTCGATGACGGTATGTATTATGAGTTATGTGTTTTTGATGACCGAATTTTGTTCAGAGTCCCGGATGAGATCACAGACGTGACGAGGAGTCTCGAAATGGTTGAGACATAAAGATTTATATATTGGACCATGTTATTCGGACACCGGAAGAGTTCCGGGAAGTTTCGGATAAAACCGGAGTGCCGGAGGGGTTACCGGACCCCCCCCCTCCCGGAAACTAATGAGCCACCATGGGACTTAGTGGAGAGAGAGGAGGGCGGCCAGGACAGGCCGCCCCCCCTTGGAGTCTGAATAGTACAAGGGAAGGAGGGGCGCCCCCCCCCCCCTTTCCTACTCCCTGTCCCTCTCCTTCCTTCCCCCTCTCTCCCTTGTGGTGGAATTCTACTAGGACTAGTAGTCCTAGTAGGACTCCTCTCTTGGGGCGCAACCTAGGGGCTGACCAGCCTTGCCCCTTGCTCCTTTATATACGGGGCAGGAGGCACCCTAGAACACGCAAGTTTCCTATACCTGTGTGCGGTGCCCCCTCCACGGTTACACACCTCGATCATACCATCGTAGTGCTTAGGCGAAGCCCTGCGCCGGTAGCATCGTCAGCACCGTCGCCACGCCACTGTGCTGACAGAACTCACCCTTGTCCTCAACTGGATCAAGAGCACAAGGGACGTCATCGAGCTGAATGTGTGCTGAATGTAGAGGTGTCGTACGTTCGGTACTTGATCGGTTGGATCACGAAGAAGTTCGACTACATCAACTGCGTTATTGAAACGCCTCCGCTTTTGGTCTACGACGGTTCGTGGACACACTCTCCCCTCTCGTTGTTGTGCATCACCTAGATAGATCTTGCATGATCATAGGAATTTTTTTGAAATTACCGCGTTCCCCAACACTAGAAGCCCGTAGCAGCCACGTAAAACTCGCAACAACAAAGTAGAGGACGTCTAACTTATTTTTGTAGGGCTTGCTGTGATGTGATATGGTTAAGACATGATGTGATATAAATTGTTGTATGAGATGATCATGTTTTGTAACAGAGTTATCGGCAACTGGCAGGAGCCATATGGTTGTCGCTTTATTGTATGAAATGCAATCGCCATGTAATTGCTTTACTTTATCACTAAGCAGTAGCGATAGTCGTAGTAACAATAGTTTGCGAGAGGAGAACGATGCTACGATGGGGATCAAGGTGTCAAGCTGGCGACGATGGAGATCATGACGATGCTTTGGTGATGGAGATCATGAGCACAAGATGATGATGGCCATATCATGTCACATATTTTGATTGCATGTGATATTTATTTTTATGCATCTTATTTTGCTTAGTACGGCGGTAGCATTATAAGATGATTCCTCACTAAATTTCAAGGTATAAGTGTTCTCCCTGAGTATGCACCGTTGCTACAGTTCATCGTGCCGAGACACCATGTGATGACCGGGTGTGATAAGCTCTATGTTCACATACAACGGGTGCAAGCCAGTTTTCCACATGCAGAATACTCAGGTTAAACTTGACGATCCTAGCATATGCAGATATGGCCTCAGAACACTAAGACCAAAAGGTCGAACATGAATCATATAGTAGATATGATCAACATAGTGATGTTCACCATTGAAAACTACTCCATCTCACGTGATGATCGGACATGGTTTAGTTGTTTGGATCACGTGATCATTTAGATGACTATAGGGATGTCTATCTAAGTGGGAGTTCTTAAGTAATATGATTAATTGAACTTTAATTTATAATGAACTTAGTCCTGATTGTTTTTGCATGTCTATGTTGTTGTAGATCAATGGCCCGTGCTACCGTTCCCTTGAATTTTAATGCGTTCCTATAGAAAGCTAAGTTGAATGATGATGGTAGCAATTACATGGACTGGGTCCGTAACTTGAGGATTATCCTCATTGCTGCATAGAAGAATTACGTCCTGGAAGCACCGCTAGGTGTACCACCTGTGCCAGCAACTACAGACATTGTGAATGTCTGGCAGACGCGTGTTGATGACTACTCGATAGTTCAGTGTGCCATGCTTTACGGCTTAGAATCAGGACTTCAAAGACGTTCTGAATGTCATTGTCGGCGTCCTGGACTTGGGGGTATCCAGTCCTGCCTGCCTGCGGCCCACCACGTGGCTTCATCGATGGCCTGGTACGGCCCAGCTTCAACATGAACACATCAATACCCTCGTGAGGGACCAAGCCTCGCTAGGCGGACGATCCCAAGACCCCTGAAGGAGTGGCCTCCTCAGGAGGGCTCCTGAGGGGCGGAGTTCTACGCAGCTACCTCATGAGGCTCGGTTGATGTGAGCCATGACGGCCAAGGCCAGGCGGGTGCAGAGCATCGGGTTTCCTCTTTGGTGCAAGGGAGGCAAGCCACAAGCGCGGAGTCCCGAGGAATCATCCAAAGGTTTCCATTCTGGTGCAACAAGACCAAGACCGCCATGACGGCAGGACGGAGGTCATCACCGAGCCCACCACAGCTTCATGACCAGAGGCTTTTCGCAGGCGAAGACTACTTTTGTCAGGATAGACTGTACTACTTCTCCCCTTTAAAATCCCGCTGTTGTGGAATCCCTTCCCGCTCATATCTGGGAAGAGGACCAAGGCTACTATATATAGAACTTAGCCATTGTCAGTGTCAAAACTGGAGGATCTCGGGTAGGGGGTCCCGAACTGTGCATCTAAGGCTAATGCTAACAGGAGACTGGGGACACGATGTTTACCCAGGTTCGGGCCCTCTCGATGGAGTTAATACCCTACTTCCTGCTTGATTGATCTTGATGATATGAGTATTACAAGAGTTGATCTACCACGAGATCATAGAGGCCAAACCCTAGAATCTAGCCTATGGTATGATTGTTGTTGTGTCCTACGGACTAAACCCTCCGGTTTATATAGACACCGGAGAGGGCTAGGGTTACACAGAGTCGGTTACAGACAAGGAGATCTACATCCGAATCGCCAAGCTTGCCTTCCACCCCAAGCAGAGTCCCATACGGACACGGGATGAAGTCTTCAATCTTGTATCTTCATAGTCCAACAGTCCTGTTGTCCGGATACCCCCTTATCCAGGACTCCCTTAGTAGCCCCTGAACCAGGCTTCAATGACGACCAGTCCGGCATGTAGATTGTCTTCGGCATTGCGAGGCGGGTTCCATCTCCGAATACTCCAAGATAAATTCCGAACACAAGGACCATGCCCGGCTCTGCAAGATAAATTTCATATACCACCGTAGAGAGAATAATAAACCACGAATCTAATCTGCTGACAACTCTTCGTAGTGTGACATCACGCCACGACCCGGTCATTATTCGAATAGTTTTCTACAACCTGCTTCCGCACATATTGCGAGGCGGTTTCCTTGGCACGTCTTGTCGAAGCAAAGATCATGTCCCTATTATCGCATGATTCTCATCAATACGGATATGGGTAATCCCACCATGCCTGTTGGCGTGACTCCGTGTTTTTAGGCAAGTCCCGAACGTCCACGTTGGGGATGCTTGATATTCTCCCCCCTTTATAGAGGGATAAAGGCCTATCCCTTTTCTTACCATGCTTGCGCCTTTCCGCCCCTCGAGTTCCAACACCCGAAGCTCAAGCTTAGGTACTTCGGATCTTCAATCATGTCCGGATCCAACCTTCAAGGTCGGTGGATGGCCTCCTCTATCACAGAGGAGGACATTGTGAAGCTTAGGGAGGCCAGATACCTGACCGCCGATGTCAAGCATAGGCTTCCTGCCCCCGAGCAGATCATCCCCACTCCCGAACCCAACGAGAGTGTCGTATTTGTTTCCCACTTCCTCCGGGGCTTGGGCTTTACTCTTGATCCCTTTGTGAGGGGCTCATGTTTTATTACGGGCTAGATTTTCACGATCTAGCTCTGGACTCCATCCTCCACATCTCGTCGTTTATCGTCATGTGCGAAGCCTTCCTCCACATCACCCCCACTATGGCCTATGGCTCAATACCTTCAATGTGAAGCTGAAGATGATTGAGGGGCGACACGCAGAGTGCGGGGGCACTGCAATAAGTAGAAACACCGATGTCCCATGGCCGAAAGGTTCTTTCCCGGAGGTGTCCGATCTGTGGCAATAGAGGTGGTTCTACATCACAGCTCCCCGAGGCACGAAGTGGGCGGCCGCCCCCGCCTTTCACTCGAGCCCTCCGCCTCAACTGGTGTCGTGGGCCAACGTAGGCTGGACTGGGGGTCTGCAAACGATGTGCCAACGTTGCAGAGCCGAATTTGGGAGCTTCTTGAGAGGGATATTAGTCTTGTCAAAATAATTCAGGTAATGCTAGTTCGGCAGGCCCTGCCGTGTAAACGTCGATCTCTCCGGATGTGGGAGTTCAATCCAGAAGGCACGCGAACCGTTCAACACTTCTTCGGCATGACGCCTGAAGGAATGTATAAGTTGTTCTTCAGACCATGAATAAAGTGTCCGGACACCACCGAGGATGCGGGCCTGAGCTGCAATCGCCCAGATACCCAAGTAACCCTATGATCGAACACTTCGTTTATATTTGTCATAGCATTGTTCTGAAAAACTGTCCGCGACCAGGATTGGCTTAGTAAGGCGGAGAGAATCAGGTGTCCGGCCCCGCTTCCCGAAGGCTCGCCCGGCCCGGCAATAGCAGGGATGCTTGAGTGGGCGCTAAGACAAGTGCCATCGGAGAAAGATGAAGGGAGGAGTGGAGAAGCCAAGAGTGAGCTTCACACATTATGCATCCGAACCGGGGGAATTAATGTTTCCACGGAGGAGGAGGATTGGGGAGGTGAATCTAAGGTTTCCTCCCCCCGCGGGAAAAAGAGGGTTGCCTCCGAAGATTTGGAGACGGAGGTGCCTAAGCAAGGGAAGAAAGCTTCTCCCGGGGGGCCCTGCCCCAAAGGGCGTTCTCACTGCATCGTGCCTGCAAACGGGCTAGCCCTCCGCTGAGCTGTAAGACAATGATAAACAAGAAGTTTATTGTTTTTTCCTCTGAGAATAACTAGGATCTATTTTTTGTAGTCCGGCTAGTAGCTCGCCTCGACAGGGTTCGTCTTCGGGGGATCTTCTTCCGGAGATGATGGAGAGTGAAACCCCACCTGCCTCTCCGCCCCATGGGGTGGGTGATCATGAGGTGTCATCATGGAGGAGCCTAGATCCGCTGTGGCCGGAAGCTGACGCTTCGGCCATCCCGAGCCCGGTGCGTTCGGCCCCCTTGGCAGGTGATGAGAAGGGTCCAGAACAATCCAGTGCTCGGCTGAACACGCTGGCAAGCCTCCTGGAGCAAGCCGCTCTCTCAGAGGGTCACCGTACGCTGATGGGTACGGTGTTGGAGAATATTTCGTCCGCCACAAGCGGGTTAAATGAAGCTTTTGGAAGTTTACTCAAAGGCTTCGAGGTACGCGATAAAATACGTAATTTTTTATTGTTCCGCACGCGCTAGGTGTGCTCCATATAGATAGTATCCCCTAAGACTCTGGTTGCCAGCCCTAGGCGGCAAACGGAGGATCACACTCTCAGGTAATGATTGTACTGCATTTATACGCAGGTGGCTAAGAGTCTGGTGATAGACCGGAATGCTGAACTTGCCGAACTAAGGCGACAAATTGATGTGGTGGGTACCGTTGTCACGCTTATAAATAAGCGGATTGATGAGTCACAGAGTATGCGCTCGTTTTTTCCTTATTTGCTTTAGGAAATATGAAGAGTATTGAAATATTAATATAATATGATGTGGCTACAGGTAGAGCTGCCGCCATTGAGACCCTGAGAGCGGAACTTGCCCTAGCCAAGGAACAGGCCCGGGTTAGCAATGTGGCTGCCCTAAAGGCAGCCGAAGAATTGAGAGCCGAACAGGCTGCTCATCGCTAAAGCGAAGAAAAGATAGCCGAGATGGATGTTGAGCTGAGGGACGCCGCCAGTCGGTATGAGCTTCTCGAAAAGGTGAATCAGGCAAAGGCGGCTGACCTGAAGAAGGCGCTAGATTCGGCTAAGGAGACGCGCTCTAAAATTAGAGACGCGCCGGAGGAACTTCGACAAGCCGGAGAAATCGCGGCTGGAAATCCTTATTTGTTGTGGATGAAGTTTTTAGATCCAAAGTATGCTCCGTTGGATAAGCTATGGAGCGCTGCAGATGAGTATGCGGACTTGGCGAAGAGTGCGGCTGATGCGGCCAAGTTGTTCAAGGATCATAAAGATAACGAAATGGAAAGGTTGTTCTGGTCGCAATTTAATGCCCCAGCGCGCTCATTACCATTGAGTGAGAAGATGGCTGCTATAGCCGAGCTCCATAGGCTGTCTGACCTTGCAATGAGGTCTGTAATAGACCATCTATGGCCGAGGGGACCGAGGCCGGATAGTTACTTTGGTTTGGTGCAGCAATTATTGGCTCCATATTGCAAATCAATGTCGTGAAGAGGTCGGTGTGTATAGAGGGTGCGCGGATGGCTCTTGCCCATGTTAAGACATATTGGGCAGATATGGAGGCCACCAGCGTTGCAACCCAGGGTCCGGCAGGAAGCCAAGACCCAACCGAGCAATACTTCGAGCAGGTCATAGAAGGTGCCCATAGAATAGAGGCTCAGTGTTTGAAGAATGTCATGTTCGAGTGACAAATCATTGAATTGTAAACAATTATGTGTTAAATATAGAGGCTGTGTTTATACTTTTGCCTGAAAGTGTTGTTTATGTATTCATATAACTTGAAAGTTAGCAATCGTTGGCTTTAGCCCCCACGCATATAATGCGGGGGTGTTCAAAAGGTATATGCGTAATCACACTTGATCCAACATCTTGGTCCATTAAGAAGGTGATCGCACGTCGAACCAGGCAACCGGACTATATAGCTGTAACACTTTCACTTAGCCATGGGAGTTTAACGGTGGGGCTACTAAGTAGCCCCTAGTACATCTGCATGCATCCGTATAGGGGCGCGTATGTACGTGACTGGGAAATGGTCCTTCGTTAATGCGGAGGAATCCTATAGATTCCGATGAGTCTTCGAGTAGTTGACCAGTCTCTCGCTGTATCATGACAGTCAGTTTTTGGCATTCTCTACTGAGGTGCTCATCCGGAATAACCAGGGCACAATCGCAGTAGTTCTCCTTTGGCCGCCTTAGCCGATAGAATGGAACGTAAGGCAGCAAACCCAGGAGCCGGGCAAACCCAACATTTGACCAAAGACATGATTCGGAGCTGATGCATATAAGCCCTAACTCGTGACGCCGAACACTCCCTAAGGTATTCGGACTTTATAACATATACTGGGCTGAGCAACGCCCTTGATTATGAACCCTATATTTCCAGGTACGTGCATTGATCTACAGTGGTGAAATGCCTATGACGCCAGTATCCACTGTGGGTGTATTGAATACCCACGGGATGTCAAGCAACAAAAGACAGTAAAGAAGGTTTACACAGGGGCTTAATCTAAAAAGAAACCTTTGAGCGGGGCCCTGCTGCAGGTCTGTGCCTTTGTCTCTGTTGTGCCGTATCCTGGAAGGGTGTCGCACAAATAATGTCTATAAAAACGAGAACTCATGTAAAAGAGTAAGCGTGCGAAAAGTTAGTTATTCTCGATGGATGTTAGAGGTACGATATATTTGCCTATTAATGAGGCAAACTGAATTGTGGGCTTTATGACATGTTTGCAGCCCCTGGTATCATTTTTGGGGATACATGTACAACACCTAGCTCAGGTTTATCCGGGCTGTTGTGAAAAATGGTGGACTGGACTCGTCTAACCGTGTTCGTGGTCTTGACAACCGATCATGCTTCTGGTAGGAGAGGTTGCTTAGTGTCCGGCTATGAGAGCCATCGCATACTGTTCTGTCTTTCCGTCAAAGGTTATGACGCCACGTGGACTGGGCATCTTAAGTTTAAGGCAGGCGTAGTTCGGTATTGCGTTAAAGCAAGCGAAGGCCATTCTCCCGAGTAATGCATGATAACCGCTGCTGAAGGGCGCGATGTTGAAGAGTAGGTCCTCGCTTCTAAAGTTGTCGGGAGAACCGAATGTCACTTCTAATACGAGGGAGCCCCAGCAGTGGGCCTCATCGCCTGGTATCACTCCATTGAAGGTGGCGCTATTTTGGCTTATTCTGGATGGGTCTATCCCCATCTTGCGGATGGTGTCTTGATATATCAGATTAAGACTACTGCCGCCGTCCAATAGGACTCGAGTGAGATGGTATCCATCAATTATTGGGTCGAGCACCAAGGCAGCCGATCCTCCGTGCCGGATACTGGCCGGGTGGTCCATGTGATCAAAAGTGATCGGGCAGGCCGCCCAGGGGTTGAATTTGGGGGTGACGAACTCTACGTGAGTTGCGTGTACCATGTTTACCGTTTTGACTTTTGGTGGGAATTTTTTCTGCCCCCCCCCCTGTGTTCGGCTAGTGAGGCTCATCCTTGTCTTCGCTTGGTGTGTCCCTTCCCTTGTGTTCGGTGTATAATTTGCCAGCCTGCTTGAAGAACCAACATTCTCTGTGGGTATGATTTGCAGGTTTTTCGGAAGTGCCATGTATTTGGCACAATCTGTCCAGGACTTTATTCAGGCCGGATGGTCACTCTTTACTGCCTTTGAATGACTTCTTTCCTTGACCGGGTCGAGAGCCCATGAATCCGGCATTGACCACCGTGTTGTCCGGACTATCGTCATTCCGACGCTTGTGCTTAGTGCGCCGTGGCTCCCCGTTGCCATCTCGAATTTCGGATGTGCCCGGGTCACTGGTGCCTCTACGGGCCAACCAGTTGTCTTCGCCCGCACAAAAGCGGGTCATAAGGCTTGTTAAGGCTGCCATCGTCCTTGGCTTTTCTTGGCCGAGGTGTCTGGCAAGCCACTCGTCTTGGATACTATGTTCGAAGGCCGCTAAGGCTTCGGCATCCGGACAGTCGACAATTTGATTCTTCTTAGTGAGGAATCTGTTCCAAAGCTTGCGGGCTGACTCTCCGGGCTGCTATATTATGTGACTTAAATCGTTTGCATCCGGAGGTCCGACATAGGTTCCTTGAAAGTTGGCCCTGAAAGCATCCTCAAGTTCCTCCCAACTTCCAATTGAGTTTTCGGGAAGGCTCTTCAGCCAGTGCCGAGCTGGTCCTTTCAGCTTGAGGGGAAGGTATTTGATGGCGTGGAGGTCATCCCCACGAGCCATGTGTATGTGAAGGATAAAATCTTCAATCCAGACCCCAGGGTCTGTTGTTCCGTCGTATGCCTCTATACTCACGAGTTTGAATCCTTGTGGAAATTCATGATCCAGCACCTCATCGGTGAAGCACAGGGGATGCACAACCCCTCTGTATCTGGCCGTGTCGCGGCATGCTGTCGGCTGTTGTTGCGCCCGGTGTTGATTCCGGACTGGTATTTGATCAGTATGACCGTTGTTGTGACCATAATCCCACATCGGAGCATGTCCTCTGGACCCATAGATGGACCTGGCCGCACTGGCCTTTTTGTCTAGCAGCTCACGTAAATCGTGTGTGGTATCAGTGGCTGCTCTATCGCGGCCATGAGGTGGTTGGTCCGGCTGAGTGGCTGTATTGTTCTTTGGCGGAATGGGCGTTGCGGTCTCGTCGTCAAATTCGGGTAGCAGTTTGTGCTTTGGGTAGCTCTTTGTGTGGCGATCGTCGCCAATTTTTCCTTCGGTGTCCAGCACCTTGTTCCATCTTCGGTTGAGCGTATCCTGCGCCGTTTTAAGCCTTTGCTTCTGCTTCTTCATGCTCCTCACCATGGCCAGAAGCTTTCTGCAGAGGTTATCTTGCTTCGCATGTTTTTCCGGGATGATGAATGCATCATCAACCGGACTGTCCTCCCCTCCGTGGATAGTTTGATGATTTTGGAACTCAGGATCGCTGTGATCGGGCATTTGTTCGGCGTGGCCTGTCTCTTCTTGCTCTGTTACTGGGTTCGAATTGTTGCCTTCAGAGTCAACCAGAGTGTCATTTTTACTCGCGCTGTTATCGCTATTTTTACTACGACTGGACTTAGAGCGGCGCCTGCGCCGTCGTTTTTCTTTTTGTCCGGGGGGTTTATCCTCCATCGTGTCCTTCTTGTCACCGTTGTCTTCCTCAGGCGTGTCCACCATGTAGATGTCATATAATGAAGTGGTTGTCCAGCACCGCATGGGCAATGGTTCCAGATCGTCCCAAGCGTCGACATCCATCACGCCGATGTCGTCGGAGTCAAAGTCAAGCATGTCTATTAGGTCATCGACAGTGGCTATGAAGAGGGTGGTGGGTGGGAGGCGATTTTCTTCGTCATCCGTGCCCCACTTAGGATGGATATAGTTCGGCCAGGAATCTCCTGACAGAGAGAGAGACCTTAATGAATTTAGCACATCGCCAAAGGGGGAGTGCTGGAAGATATCCGCGACGGTGAATTCCATGACTGGAGCCCAATCAGATTCGATGGGCATGGATGCACGCGGTCCGGGACCTACGACCGAAAAAAAGTCCAGGGGTCCGGAGACACAGACTTCCTTAGAAGCGGAGTCTGTGTTCGGCTCCAACGCCGATAGGTGTGTGGCCTCCATGGAGGGGTCCATCCACCCATCCTTGGATGGCACGATCTGCTCTGGATCAAAGTCCGGAGCCATGGCAGGGGTGATATCCCGAATACTGTCCGATGGCAGATCTAAGTCATGCACGTGGCGATCGTTCGGCGCTCCTGACGTGGGCTCGAATCCGTCGAAGATCAAGTCTTCGCGGATGTTGGCAATGTAGTTTAGATTCCCAGACCTGACCTTTTGGCCAGGGGCGTAGTTGTCGATCTGCTCTAGATGGCCAAGCAAGTTGGCCCGCAGTGCGAAAGCCGCCGAACACGAAAATATGTCTGGGGAGAAAAGTCTCACCCTGGACGGCGTTGTTGAAGGTTGGAGAAGCCATCGAGCCTTATAGCAATGACACAGAGGAACTCTCAATGAAAGCACCAATGTCGGTGTCAAAACCGGCGGATCTCGGGTAGGGGGTCCTGAACTGTGCGTCTAAGGCTAATGGTAATAGGAGACTGGAGACATGATGTTTACCCAGGTTCGGGCCCTCTCGATGGAGGTAATACCCTACTTCCTGCTTGATTGATCTTGATGATATGAGTATTACAAGAGTTGATCTACCACGAGATCGTAGAGACCAAACCCTGGAAGCTAGCCTATGGTATGACTATTGTTGTATCCTACGGACTAAACCCTTCGGTTTATATAGACACCGGAGGGGGCTAGGGTTACACAGAGTCGATTACAGAGAAGGAGATCTATATCCGAATCGCCAAGCTTGCCTTCCACGCCAAGGGCAGTCCCATCCGGACACGGGACGAAGTCTTCAATCTTGTATCTTCATAGTCCAACAGTCCGGCCAAAGTACATAGTCCGGCTGTCCGCATACCCCCTTATCCAGGATTCCCTCAGCCACCACTAGAGAGGGGGAGATCCATTCTGACCCGAGCACCACACCTGCTCAAGAACACCTCATCTCCTGAGGCTTGTTCATCCTTTGTACTAGTTCATCCATAGCCCCTCGAGGCAATCCACCACAGCACACTGGATTAGGGTATTACACAATAACGGTGGCCCGAACCAGTATAAATCTATGTGTCTTTGTGTCTCTGCGAGCTCGACGTGCTAGGCTAGGGAGGATCATGAGTAGGCAGGTTGGGAAGGTTGAGAGCTCCAAACGCACCCCAGAGTTCGGGCCTCTTAAGGGTTGTCGGATCCCTAAATCTAACATTTGGCGCGCCAGGTAGGGGTGCGTCCGAATCTCCTTCCTTGACCGCCAAATCGTGCCATTGACCCCCATGGCGGGCGCTCCTCCATCGGCCCCATCGACGCGCGTTCCCAGAGAAGCGCCCAGGCTACGCTGCTTCACCCTCTCCCTGCGGTAGGTGCAGTGGCCGCCCAAGTTCCGACCGAAGATGCCACTGCGCTACAACGGTGCGGCAGACCCAGCCCCTTTCTTCAGGCATATGAGGAGGCAATTTGGGCGGCTGGCAGAGACGACAAGGTGAAGGCCAACTGGTTCCCCATGGCCCTCGTAGGCGCACCGCGCGCCTGGTTGCTCAACCTGCCGGCATCTTCCGTGGCCTCTTGGGAGGAGCTGCGCGACCTCTTCCTCGCCCACTACACGGTGCCGGCGCCCCCGGTCATCGCAGCTCTCCTAGGTAGCTCGCAAGTGCCACCCTCTAACCGCCACATCAAGCAGTTCTACCAGCGAGTAGGCAATACTCAGGCGGGCTCGGGGGCTCCCCCGGGCTGGGCGGCTCCCCAAGATGACCTCGCTTTTGGCCTCGAAGACCGCCTCGCCACCACGACAGGAGTAGGCGCGCTCCCGATGCTCTACACTCCCACCGTCTGCCACGTGGCGATCACCAAGACCCTCATTGACAGCGGAGCCAGCCTCAACGTGCTCTCCCCGGAGGCGTTCGGCCTGCTCCACGTGCCGCCAGCCGGCTCCGCCCCTCCAAGCCCTTCTCCGGGGTCGGTGACGGCTCCACCAAGCCTCTGGGCCAGATCCGCCTCCCTGTCACCTTCGCAGCCCGCGACAACTACCGCACTGAGCTCATCAACTTCAACATTGCCAAGATCGACCTGTCGTACAATGCTATTCTGGGATACCTAGCCTTGGCCCAGTTTATGGTTGTGACCCACCCCGGTACAACCTCATGAAGATGCATGGCAGCAACGGAGTCCTCACGGTGGCGGGGGACACCAAAGGCGCGTCGCAGGCCCTCAAGCTCGCCTTCAAGGCGGCCGTAGCCGTGCTGCCCGGCAAGAAGAAGGACCAGGAGGCCCCAAAGGCAGTGCCTGCCAAGAAGAAGCGGTTGTTATCCCAAGACCGAGCCAAAATGAAGCAAGTGCCGGTCTGCGAGGATGGGACGGCAAGCGCCGCCTTCACCATAGGGGCTGGCCTCCCTCAGGATTAAGAGGAGGCATTGATCAACTTCTTGCGAGCCAACAAGGATGTATTCGCCTGGGAACCCAAACACCTTGTCGGGGTTCCAAGGGGGATAATCCAGCACCACCTGAGGGTATGCCCAAATGTGTGGTCGATGAAGCAGAAGGCTTGCGGAGAGTCGATCGAGAAGTAGGCCTTCATCGTCCAAGAAACCCGTAAGCTACAAGCCGTAGGGGTAATCAGGGAGGTGCGGTACCCAGAGTGGCTGGCGAACCCCGCCATCGTCCCCAAGAAAGGAGGGAAGGAGCACATGTGCCTCGACTTCACCAACCTCAACAAGGCCTGCCCTCAAGATCCCTTTCCGCTTCCTTGCATCGACCAGATTGTCGACTCCACCGCCGAGTGTGACCTGTTGTGCTCCCTGGACGCCTTCTCCGGCTATCACCAGATCAAGATGGCCGTGGAGGATGTGGAGAAGACGGCATTCCTCACCCCATGCGGGGTGTACTGCTACACTTGCATGCCCTTCGGGCTACGCAACGCCGGAGCAACCTTCCAGCAGTTGATGCACATCGGCTTGGGTTTGCAGCTCGGGAGGAACGCAGAGGCCTACGTCGATGATATAGTGGTGAAGTCTCGGGAGGCCAGGACCCTGATAGAAGATCTGGAGGAGACGTTCAAAAGCCTGCGCATGGTGGATATTTGGCTTAACCCCGAGAAGTGTGTGTTCGGGGTCCCTTCCGGCAAGCTGCTTGGCTTCCTGGTGTCGCACAGAGGGATCGAGGCTAACAGGGGATAGAAGATATGAACCCCCCCGCAGACCCTGAAGGAGATGTAGAAGTTGGCTGGCTACATAACCTCACTTGAGCGCTTCATTTCCAAGCTAGGGGAGCGTGCCCTCCCATTTTTTAAGTTGATGAAAAGGTAGGAGCCCTTCGAGTGGACCCCCAAGGCAGACGCACCCTTCCAGGACCTCAAGAGATACCTGACCAGTCCACCCGCAATGGTGGCACCGCGCCCTCTCGTGCCTTTGGCACTCTATCTGGCGGCGACACCTCACTCAGCCAGCGCCGCCCTGGTGGCGCTAAGGAAGGAGCGGCTGATCAAGAAGCCGGAGCAGGATGCACAACCGGCAAGCAAGGCGCAGAACCCCCAGGGCAAGGCATCTGAAGTTTTGGCCAGCGCATTGGTTGACATTTCTCCTGAGGCCATGATTGACCCCGTGACTGTCAAGGCTCCGGAGGATGGGCCTCATGAGGCCGTAAGGGACTTGTGCCCTCGTGAAGAACAAGATTCTGTTGATGCTTCCCCCCTTGTCGAGCACCATGTCTACTTCGTCAGCGCAGTACTGAGGGAGGCCCATGCACGCTACCCCATGCCACAAAAGCTCTTGCTCGCACTTCTAGTCGACTCCAGGAAGCTACGCCACTACTTTCAAGGCCACCCCATCAAAGTTGTCTTAGCGTACCCGCTAGAGAGGGTGCTTCGGAGCCCGAACGCAGTCGAGCGATTTGACCTTGAGTTCAGTACCACCAGGCTTATCAAGGGTGCGGCCCTCGCAGACTTCGTGCCCGAGTGGACCGACGCTCCAGACCACAGAGAAGGCGAGGACTGCTCCCTCCTGCCAGGAGATGAAGAGTCGGACGGATGGATCATGTACTTCGACAGGGCGTTTGCTCGTCAAGGCGCGGGGGCAAGGGTTGTCCTCATCTCACCCACCAAGGACAAGATTTGCTATGTAGTGCAGTCTGTTTTTAGCGGGGCGAGAAAGTCTCCAATAACATCGTAGAATTTGAAGGCTTGCTTGCCGGCCTCAGGGCCGCGGCCGCGCTGGGGGTAAAGCGCCTCACCATCAAGGGTGACTCTCAGCTTCTCATCAACTTCTCCAACAAGGAGTAAAAGCCCAAGGACGAGCACATGGAGGCGTACTTAGAGGAGGTGCACAAAATGGAGAAGTGGTTCATGGGTGTGGAACTGCAGCACGTGCCGTGCGGAACGAACAAGGAAGCAGACAACATCACGAAAAGAGCCTCTCGCAGGCTCCCTCATGAGCTAGGAGTGTTTGAAGAGCGGCTCTTCAAGCCATCTGCGACCCCGCATGTCACGACTCCAGCACCACCTCCGGAGGACTTGCCACAGGCACCTGAGACGGGTGCTCCAGCCTGTCATCACCCCTCAAGAGCTTGCTTGCTTCGCACGCTCGAGCCTCGAGAGGGGTGCTGGACTAAAGAGTTCAAGGCGTATTTGCTTCAGGGGACCCTGCCAGAAAAGGAGGAAGACGCTAAGCGCGTGGCCCACCAGGCCACCGCATAATGCATCCAGGATGGTGAGTTATATCGTAGGAGGCCCAATGACATTTCATTGCGGTGCATCTCCAGGGAACAGGGGCTCGATCCGCTAGCGGACATACATGGTGGGGACTGCGGGCATCACTCCTCGTTGCGCACCCTGGTGGGCAAGGCGTTCCGCAGCGGCTTCTACTGGCCCACCGCGCTCAACAACGCTATGGAGATAGTGCGCTCTTGTGATGCATGCCAGTTTCACGCCAAGCAGATTCATCAGCCCGTGCAGGGCCTCCAGACGATACCGCTCAGGTGGCCGTTTGTGGTCTGGGGGCTAGACATCTTGGGGCCATTCCCTCGAGCACCAGGGTGTTGGGGAACGTTGCAGAAAATTAAAAATTTTCCTACGGTTTCACCAAGATCCATCTATGAGTTCATCTAAGCAATGAGTCATGGGATAGAGATTGCATCTACATACCACTTTGTAGATCGCATGCGGAAGCGTTCAAGAGAACGGTGATGATGGAGTCGTACTCGCCGTGATTCAAATCACTGATGACCAAGTGCCGAACGGACAGCTCCTCCGCGTTCAACACACGTACGGAGCGGATGACGTCTCCTCCTTCTTGATCCAGCAAGGGGGGAGGAGAGGTTGAGGAAGAAGGCTCCAGCAGCAGCACGACGGCGTGGTGTTGGTGGAGAGGCAGTACTCCGATAGGGCTTCGCCAAGCACTCAACGGAGGAGGAGAGGTGTTGGTGAGGGGAGGGGCTATGCCTTGGATTAGGTGTTCAGCCCTCCCCTCGCCCCTCTATTTATAGGGGAAGGGGGAAGGGGGCCGGCCCCCTCTAGATGAGATCTAGAGGGGGGCGGCGGCCAGGGAGGGGGGCGCCCCCACTAGGGTTCCCCCCAACCCTAGGCGCAAGGGCCCAAGGGGGGGCGCGCCCAACCCTCCAAGGGATGGTTCCCTGCCCCCTACGGCCCATGAGGCCCTCTGAGAAGGGTGGCCCCTCCCGGTGGACCCTCGGAACCCCTCCGGTGGCCCCGGTACAATACCGATATGACCCCGAAACTTTCCGGTGACCGTATGACAACTTCCCATATATAAATCTTTACCTCCGAACTATTCCGGAACTCCTCGTGATGTCTGGGATCTCATCCGGGACTCCGAACAACATTCTGTAATCACATACAAGTCTTCCTAATAACCCTAGCATCACCGAACCTTAAGTGTGTAGACCCTACAGGTTCGGGAGACATGCAGACATGACCGAGACGGCTCTCCGGTCAATAACCAACAGCGGGATATGGATACCCATGTTGGCTCCCACATGCTCCTCGATGATGTCATCGAATGAACCACGATGTTGAGGATTCAATCAACCCCGTATACTATTCCCTTTGTCAGACGGTATGTTACTTGCCCGAGATTCGATCGTCGGTATCCCAATACCTCGTTCAGTCTCGTTACCGGCAAGTCACTTTACTCGTACCGTGATGCATGATCCCGTGACTAGACACTTGGTCACTTTGAGCTCATTATGATGATGCACTACCGAGTGGGCCCAGTGATACCTCTCTGTTATACGAAGTGACAAATCCCAGTCTTGATCTGTGTCAACCCAACAGACACTTTCGGAGATACCTATAGTGCACCTTTATAGTCACCCAGTTACGTTGTGATGTTTGGTACACCCAAAGCACTCCTACGGTATCCGGGAGTTACACGATCTCATGGTCTAAGGAAGATATACTTGACATTTGGAAAAGCTCTAGCAAAACGAACTACACGATCTTGTGCTATGCTTAGGATTGGGTCTTGTCCATCACATCATTCTCCTAATGATGTGATCCCATTGTCAACGACATCTAATGTCCATAGTTAGGAAACCATGACTATCTGTTGACCAACGAGCTAGTCAACTAGAGGCTTACTAGGGACGTATTGTGGTCTATGTATTCACACGTGTATTACGATTTCCGGATAATACAATTATAGCATGAATAAAGACAATTATCATGAACAAGGAAATATAATAATAATCCTTTTATTATTGACTCTAGGGCATATTTCCAATAGTCTCCCACTTGCACTAGAGTCAATAATCTAGTTACATTGTGATGAATCGAACACCCATAGAGTTCTGGTGTTGATCTTGTTTTGCTCGCGAAAGAGGTTTAGTCAATAGATCTGCGACATTCAGATCCGTATGCACTTTGCAAATTTCTATGTCTCCATCTTGAACATTTTCACGAATGGAGTTGAAGCGACGCTTGATGTGCCTGGTCTTCTTGTGAAACATGGGCTCCTTGGCAAGTGCAATAGCTCCAGTGTTGTCACAGAAGAGTTTGATCGGCCCCGACGCATTGGGTATGACTCCTAGGTCGGTGATGAACTCCTTCACCCATATTGCTTCATGTGCTGCCTCCGAGGCTGCCATGTACTCCGCTTCACATGTAGATCCCGCCACGACGCTCTGCTTGCAGCTGCACCAGCTTACTGCTCCACCATTCAACATATACACGTATCCGGTTTGTGACTTAGAGTCATCCACATCTGTGTCGAAGCTAGCATTGACGTAACCCTTTACGACGAGCTCTTCGTGACCTCCATAAACGTGAAACATGTCCTTTGTCCTTTTCAGGTACTTCAGGATATTCTTGATCGCTGTCTAGTGTTCCTTGCCGGGATTACTTTGGTACCTTCCTACCAAACTTACGGCAAGGTTTACATCAGGTCTGGTACACAGCATGGCATACATAATAGATCCTATGGCTGAGGCATAGGGGATGACACTCATCTCTTCTTTATCTTTTGCCGTGATCGGACATTGAGCCGAGCTCAATCTCACACCTTGCAATACAGGCAAGAACCCTTTCTTGGACTGATCCATTTTGACCTTCTTCAAAATCTTATCAAGGTATGTGCTTTGTGAAAGACCTATGAGGCGTCTCGATCTATCCCTATAGATCTTGATGCCTAATATGTAAGCAGCTTCTCCAAGGTCCTTCATTGAAAAACACTTATTCAAGTAGGCCTTAATGCTATCCAAGAATTCTATATCATTTCCCATCAAAAGTATGTCATCTACATATAATATGAGAAATTCTACAGAGCTCCCACTCACTTTCTTGTAAACGCATGCTTCTTCGTAAGTCTGCATAAACCCAAACGCTTTGATCATCTCATCAAAGCGAATGTTCCAACTCCCAGATGCTTGCACCAGCCCATAAATGGATTGCTGGAGCTTGCACACTTTGTTAGCATTCTTAGGATCGACAAAACCTTCCGGCTGCATCATATACAGCTCTTCCTTAAGATAACCGTTAAGGAATGCCGTTTTGACGTCCATCTGCCATATCTTATAATCATAGTATGTGGAAATTGCTAACATGATTCGGACGGACTTAAGCTTCGCTACGGGAGAGAAAGTCTCATCGTAGTCAATCCCTTGAACTTGCTGATAACCGTTAGCGACAAGTCGAGCTTTATAGATGGTGACATTACCATCCGCGTCCGTCTTCTTCTTCAAGATCCATTTGTTTTCTATCGCTCGCCGATCATCGGGCAAGTCAGTCAAAGTCCATACTTTGTTTTCATACATGGATTCTATCTCGGATTGCATGGCTTCTAGCCATTTGTTGGAATCTGGGCCCGCCATCGCTTCTTCATAGTTCGAAGGTTCACCGTTGTCTAACAACATGATTTCCAGGACAGGGTTGCCATACCACTCTGGTGTGGAACGTGTCCTTGTGGACCTACGAAGTTCAGTAGCAACTTGATCCGAAGTACCTTGATCATCATCATCATTTTCCTCTCCAGTTGGTGTAGGCACCACAGGAACATTTTCCTGAACTGCACTACTTTCCGGTTCAAGAGGTAGTACTTCATCGAGTTCTACTTTCCTCCCACTTACTCCTTTCGAGAAGAAACTCTTTTTCCAGAAAGGATCCGTTCTTGGCAACAAAGATCTTGCCTTCGGATCTAAGGTAGAAGGTATACCCAATGGTTTTCCTTAGGGTATCCTATGAAGACGCATTTTTCTGACTTGGGTTCGAGGTTTTCAGGTGAAGTTTCTTGACATAAGCATCGCATCCCCAAACTTTTAGAAACGACAGCTTAGGTTTCTTCCCAAACCATAATTCATACGGTGTCATCTCAACGGATTTAGACGGTGCCCTATTTTAAAGTGAATGTAGCTGTCTCTAGAGCGTATCCCCAAAATGATAGCGGTAAATCGGTAAGAGACATCATAGATCGCACCATATCCAATAGAGTGCGATTACGACATTCGGACACACCGTTACGCTGAGGTGTTCCAGGCGGCGTGAGTTGTGAAATGATTCCACATTTTCTTAAGTGTGTACCAAATTCGTGACTTAAATATTCTCCTCCACGATCCGATCATAAGAATTTTATCTTTCGGTCACATTGATTCTCTACTTCATTCTGAAATTCCTTGAACTTTTCAAAGGTCTCAGACTTGTGTTTCATCAAGTAGACATACCCATATCTACTTAAGTCATCAGTGAGAGTGAGAACATAACAATATCCTCCGCGAGCCTCAACGCTCATTGGACCACACACATCAGTATGTATGATTTCCAATAAGTTGGTTGCTCGCTCCATTGTTTCGGAGAACGGAGTCTTGGTCATCAAGCCCATGAGGCATGGTTCGCATGTGTCAAATGATTCATAATCGAGAGACTCTAAAAGTCCATCAGCATGGAGCTTCTTCATGCGCTTGACACCAATGTGACCAAGGCGGCAGTGCCACAAGTATGTGGGACTATCGTTATCAACTTTACATCTTTTGGTATTCACACTATGAATATGTGTAACATTACGTTCGAGATTCATTAAGAATAAACCATTGACCATCGGGGCATGACCATAAAACATATCTCTCATATAAATAGAACAACCATTATTCTCAGATTTAAATGAGTAGCCATCTCGTATTAAACGAGATCCAGATACAATGTTCATGCTCAAACTTGGCACTAAATAACAATTATTGAGGTTTAAAACTAATCCCGTAGGTAAATGTAGAGGTAGCGTGCCGACAGCGATCACATCGACCTTGGAACCATTCCCGACGCGCATCGTCACCTCGTCCTTCGCCAGTCTCCGCTTATTCCGCAGCTCCTCCTGTGAGTTACAAATATGAGAAACGGCATCGGTATCAAATACCCAGGAGTTACTACGAGTACTGGTAAGGTACACATCAATTACATGTATATCACATATACCTTTAGTGTTGCCGGCCTTCTTGTCCACTAAGTATTTGGGGCAGTTCCGCTTCCAGTGACCCTTCCCTTTGCAATAAAAGCACTCAGGCTCAGGCTTGGGTCCATTCTTTGACTTCTTCCCGGCAACTGGCTTACCGGGCGCGGCAACATCTTTGCCGTCCTTCTTGAAGTTCTTCTTACACTTGCCCTTCTTGAACTTAGTGGTCTTATTGACCATCAACACTTGATGTTCTTTATTGATTTCAACCTCTGCTGACTTCAGCATTGAAAATACTTCAGGAATGGTCTTCACCATCCCCTGCATATTGTAGTTCAGCACAAAGCTCTTGTAGCTTGCTGGGAGCGACTGAAGGATTCTGTCAATGACCGCCTCGTCCGGGAGGTTGATCTCCAGCTGGGACAAGCGGTTGTGCAACCCAGACATTTTGAGTATGTGCTCACTGACAGAATTGTTTTCCTCCATCTTACAACTATAGAACTTGTCCGAGACTTCATATCTCTCGACCCGGGCATGAGCTTGGAAAACCATTTTCAGCTCCTCGAACATCTCATATGCTCTGGGTTTCTCAAAATGCTTTTGGAGCCCCGGTTCTAAGCTGTAAAGCATGCCGCACTGAACGAGGGAGTAATCATCAACACGTGATTGCCAAGTGTTCATAACGTCTTGGTTCTCTGGGGTGGGTGCTTCACCTAGCGGTGCGTCTAGGCCATAATCTTTCTTGGCTGCTACCAGGATGATCCTCAGGTTCCGGACCCAGTCCGAATAGTTGTTGTCATCATCTTTCAGCTTGGTTTTCTCTAGGAACACGTTGAAGTTCATGTTGACATGAGCATTGGCCATTTGATCTACAAGACATATTTTGCAAAGATTTTAGACTAAGTTCATGATAATTAAGTTCATCTAATCAAATTATTTAATGAACTCCCACTCAGATTAGACAACCCTCTAGTCATCTAAGTGCTACACGATCCGAGTCGACTAGGCCGTGTCCGATCATCACGTGAGATGGACTAGTCATCATCGGTGAACATCTCCATGTTGATCGTATCTTCCATACGACTCATGTTCGACCTTTCGGTCTCTTGTGTTCCGAGGCCATGTCTGTACATGCTAGGCTCGTCAAGTTAACCCTAAGTGTTTCTGCATGAGTAAAACTGCCTTACACCCGTTGTATGTGAACGTAAGGATCTATCACACCCGATCATCACGTGGTGCTTCAAAACGACGAACTTTAGCAACGGCGCACAGTTAGGGGGAACACTTTCTTGAAATTATTATAAGGGGTCATCTTATTTACTACCGTCGTTCTAAGTAAACAAGATGCATAAACATAATAAACATCACATGCAATTATATAATAGTGACATGATATGGCCAATATCATATAGCTCCTTTGATCTCCACCTTCGGGGCTCCATGATCATCTTCGTCACCGGCATGACACCATGATCTCTATCATCATGATCTCCATCATCGTGTCTTCATGAAGTTGTCACGCCAACGACTACTTCTACTTCTATGGCTAACGCGTTTAGCAATAAAGTAAAGTAATTTACATGGCGTTCTTCAATGACACGCAGGTCATACAAAAAATAAAGACAACTCCTATGGCTCCTGTCGGTTGTCATACTCATCGACATGCAAGTCGTGATTCCTATTACAAGAACATGATCTCATACATCACAATATATCATTCATCATTCATCACAACTTCTGGCCATATCACATCACATGACAATTGCTGCAAAAACAAGTTAGACGTCCTCTAATTGTTGTTGCATCTTTTACGTGGCTGCAATTGGGTTCTAGCAAGAACGTTTTCTTACCTACGAATAACCACAACGTGATTTTGTCAACTTCTATTTACCCTTCATAAGGAACCTTTTCATCGAATCCGCTCCAACTAAAGTGGGAGAGACAGACACCCGCTAGCCACCTTATGCAACTAGTGCATGTCAGTCGGTGGAACCTGTCTCACGTAAGCGTACGTGTAAGGTCGGTCCGGGCCGCTTCATCCCACAATACCGCAGAAGCAAGAAAATACTAGTAGCGGCAAACAAGTTGACAAGATCTACACCCACAACAAATTTGTGTTCTACTCGTGCAATAGAGAACTACGCATAGACCTAGCTCATGATGCCACTCTTGGGGAACATTGCAGAAAATTAAAAAATTTCCTACGGTTTCACCAAGATCCATCTATGAGTTCATCTAAGCAACGAGTCATGGGAGAGATATTGCATCTACATACGACTTTGTAGATCGCGTGCGGAAGCGTTCAAGAGAACGGTGATGATGGAGTCGTACTCGCCGTGATTCAAATCACCGATGACCAAGTGCCGAACGGACAGCACCTCCGCATTCAACACACGTACGGAGCGGATGACGTCTCCTCCTTCTTTATCCAGCAAGGGGAAAGGAGAGGTTGAGGAAGAAGGCTCCAGCAGCAGCACGACGGCATGGTGTTGGTGGAGAGGCAGTACTCCGACAGGGCTTTGCCAAGCACTCAACGGAGGAGGAGAGGTGTTGGGGAGGGGAGGGGCTGCGCCTTGGATCAGGTGTTCAGCCCTCCCCTTGCCCCTCTATTTATAGGGGAAGCGGGAAGGGGGTCGACCCCCTCTGGATGAGATCTAGAGGGGGGCGGCCAGGGAGGGGGGCTTGCCCCCTAAGCAAGGGGGCGCCCCCACTAGGGTTCCCCCCAACCCTAGGCGCAAGGGCCCAAGGGGGGTGCCCAGCCCTCCAGGGGCTGGTTCCCTGCCCCCTACGGCCCATGAGGCCCTCCGAGAAGGGTGGCCCCTCCCGGTGGACCCCCGGAACCCCTCCGGTGGCCCCGGTACAATACCGATATGACCCCAAAACTTTCCGGTGACCGTATGTGTCACATCCCTAGTCTGGTATGACCTAGACTAGCTAGCCATTTGTGCATCATATTTAAATTTCATTTAAATTTGAAATGAGGATTGGTGGAACCCTCAGAATCATTTTTGAAAATGACCCAAATAAAAATTTTCTCCAAAAGGGTCCAAGAAAATGCTCATGTTGCCCTCTGAAAATATTGGACAGAGATAAAAATCAAACCATTATTTTAGGAGCTCATGGATATTTAATTTTGGCCATTTGGATTAATCCGATAAATATTTGCATTGGAAATATATTAGTTATATATATTAATATATGTCCAAAAATTATGCCACCTATTGGGGAGCTCTGGAATAATATAGCTAGCTCCTGCAAAGATTGGCATAAGGTAATTAAATGATTTAATATTTTAATTAAATCAAAACAAATGTCAGAAAAATTAGAAAACAAAAATAGGAGACTTACCTGGGCCTCCTCCCTGTGCAGCCCAACAGCAGCAGGCCGGCCCAGCCAGCAGGCGGCCCAGCCCGCCTCCTCCTCTGTCGTCTTCGTCCTCGACAGAGGGAGGAGAGCGTGCCCGGCGCGCGCGCACCACCGCGCCATGCCACCAGCCTCCCTGCTTGCCTGGCGCCCCCCTCGTCGCTCTGGACGATCCCGCGCGTCGCCACGCCACCCCGACCCCTCTTGCACTCTCCCTCGCTCTCCTTCTCTCCCCCTGCTCTCTCTCTCTCTCACCCGAGAATCACCGCCGCCGCCGACGAGCATCACCGTAGCCACCGCCTCCCCCTCGCCGCCCCGACACGCTCCCCAGATCCGCCGCGACCCCCTCTACCTCCTCGTCGAGCCACGCAAGACGGAGCACCCCGTGGAGCCGTCGCCGTCGCCAACTTCGCCTCCGGCCGCCGTGGATCCTCGCCGTCGATTCGGGAGCTACCGGGCATCCCCGACCTCGCCCTCGCGCTCGCTGGTCTCGCTGTGAGCCCCCGCACCGAACCCCCTCCTCCCCGTGTTCGTTTGCCCCGTCTAGCTAGCTCAACCACCGCGCCCGTAAGTTCCTCGCCGCCGTCCATGGCGCCACGGTGGCATGAGCCCAAGCCAGCCACTCCCGCGCGCGTCACCGTGTTCCTGGTGACGCCAGGAGGCCGTAGGAGCCCTCCGCTTCCACTGCCGTGCACCACAACGCCGCGGCCGCAAGTCGCCGAGCTCCGGCTGCCGCCGCGAGCTTTGCTCCGGCGAGCTCTGGCGCCCCCGCAGCCCCCCACCAGCTCCCCTGGTTGCGGACAACGACGGGTTACGCCCCGGTGGTCTTCGCGCGACCAAACGCCGCTTGTAGCGCAAGTCCGGCGAGTCGCCGCCGCGCTATTGGTCGCCGCCGGCCAGAACTCCGGCGAGCTAACGTGGCTCTGTTAATTAGGCACTAATCCCCACCTACTGACCTTGACCAGTGGGCCCCAGGGCTTAGTCAAAGCTAATCAGCCCAGGTTTGACTCGGGGTTAACCCCAATGTCACTAACGTGTGGACCCCACACGTCAGGTTTGACCCTGGACAGCCGCGTTGACCGCTGATGTAGTGATGACGTCATGCTGGCGCAATAATATGATTTCTGGATTTAAATTAAATCAGGAAATTCCAGAAATTGATTTAAACTTCAAAAATTCATATCAATTCAACCGTAGCTCAGATTAAAATAATTTATATATGAAAAATTATCAGAAAAATGCAATCTTTCCATCTGTACTAGTTTCATGCATGACAAACCAACTTATACATGCTGAATATGAGAAAACACATTATGGCATATGTAAGAGACTTAATTTAGAATTGCATTTGAGCTTATGGTTCAAATGGACTTCAAATCAAATGATTACTAGTTGCATTAGCTCAAACAACATCACATCTTCATGCCATGGTCATGCATCATATTGTTGCATATGTTTGTGTATTGATTGCCGGCACCGTTCCTTCTCGATAGGTCCTGCTCCGGAGCTGTTCCAGAGTACCTGTCTGTGAAGCAGTGCCTCCTCTGTTGATTTACCAGGCAAGCAAACCCCCCTTGTTCATTCTGATACAATCCTAATCTCTCGCTCCTGCTCTTAGTTATTGCATTAGGACAACAACGATTCATCTGCTACTTCGTGCTGCGGTAGTTGAACCCATTCCTCTGCATGACCTGTCATTGCCACAGTAAATAGTTGAAACCCACTAGCATGTGTAGGAGTTGATTGAAGCCACTGATGTGTTCCTACCATGCTATGCCTGCTATTGCTTAGAGTTGTGTCAGGTCTGATTCATTGGGAATGAATTGGAGTGTTACGATATGTTCTGGTGCTGAGAGTTAAGTGTGTGAACACGATTTGGTAAAGGTAGCGGTGAGAGGCCATGTAGGAGTACATGGTGGGTTGTCTCACTGGAACCGTCCTTAAGCACTGAGTTCTATGTATGTTGTCCAATGACTCGATACTACCACACATTGGGCTCCGGGCGCTCCAAGCCCTCTCGACTTATTAACCAACTTGATCTCTGTCCAGGAGTCGCAACTAGTTTCTGGTGTTTGTAGGTAGTGTTAGTAGTCTACCAAGTGGCACCCGGCCAGGTGGGCTTGGGATAGACTAGGCACAAGTGGCACGGTGTACCAAGCGTAGATCCATCCGGCGAGGTGGGCTTGGGAACCCTACACACATCGTTTGGGGCCGTGAGTGAAACCCCGGCCGGATCTCCTTGCGGATGGAACCCGAATAGGCGATAAACCTGGATTAGAGTCTTGTGTGGTTAGTCAGGTCGTGGCCGACACCCTCGCCAGGCTTCCGCTTGAAGGTTGCCGAGATACATGACGTGTACATGGCGGTAAGTGGCGAGAGCGTGTGTGAAGAAGTACACCCCTGCAGGGTTAACATGATCTATTCGAATAGCCGGGTCTGCGGTTATGGACTTCTTGGATGCCTACATGGTACATAGACAACTTGAAGTGGATACTATAAAATGCTCAAGACAAGTGTGAGTGCTATGGATGGCCTTCTCGTAGGGAGACGGGAATGAATCCATAGTAGTGTATTGTGTGGTGATTAGTGGACTCGTGTGCGCCATATCACCTCAAGAGTTTCTGGTAGTCGTAGAACAGGTTAGCCACAGAGTCAAAGCTGGCTTGCTGCAACTAAACCCCACATTACCCTCTTGATACAAATGCATGTATGATAGGATCTGATGTAAGTCTTGCTGAGTACCTTTGTACTCATGTTGCTTTATTTATGTTTTTGCAGCGGAGACTTCGGTCTTACTAGTGTTCTCGTGGACTTCGACTAGTAGCTAGTACCTCAGCTACGATCTTGATCGGACATTGTAGATAGTCAGGCTTTCAGCCTTTTTCATTTATAGATGTCTGTACTCAGACATGTAATGCTTCCGTTTGTTGCTTGATTGCTCTGACTGTTGGGTCATGTGACCCCTGTTTGTAATAATGTTGTGATGGCTCTTCTGAGCCTTTATCTATATGAGTTGTTGAGTTATGCTGTGATGCCATGTTGTACAGCACATACTTGCATGTTATGCGTACGTGTAATGTGTATTGCTATGTGTGGGATCTGACTATCTAGTTGTTTATCCTTAGTAGTTCTCTCTTACCGGGAAATGTCTCCTAGTGCTTCCACTGAGCCCTGGTAGCTTGCTACTGCTCCGGAACACTTAGGCTGGTCGGCATGTGTCCTTCTTCATTCCTGTGTCTGTCCCTTCGGGGAAATGTCACGCGATGAATACCGGAGTCCTGTTAGCCCGCTACAGCCCGGTTCACCGGAGTCCTGTTAGCCCAGTGCTACAGCCTGGATTCACTCGCTGATGACCGACACGTTCGATGCTGGGTCATGGATGCCTGTCCCTGTAAGTTAGTGCCGCTTTGGGTTTACGACTAGCCATGTCAGCCCGGGCTCCTTATCATATGGATGCTAGCGACACTGTCATATCCGTGTGCCAAAAGGCGCAAACGGTCCCGGGCAAAGGTAAGGCGACACCCGTGGGGATACCGTGCGTGAGGCCGCAAAGTGATATGAGGTGCTACATGCTAGATCGATGTGGCATTGAGTCGAGGTCCTGACAGCGCTGGTATCAGAGCCTGACTGCCTGTAGGATTACCAAGCCAAACTGGTCGAAGTTGAGTCTAGAAATTCTTTAGTTATGTAAGGGAATTGATTGTGGGAAGGAACGTAAGGCTCTTTTTACTCCTTATACCTCATGGTCTTCTGATCTGAGTCATCCTATCCTTTCTACGGGGTTAAGGAACTAGGCTTTCTCTTCTGTCTATCAGGATCACGTGTTACTACTCCGTAGTCCCATAGGATTGGTTGATCAGAGTCATACCCCAGTTTTGAGTATTTTCGGTGTAGTCTGTTTAGTATGATCTCAGAACCTTGAGTAATGATGATGAGTATGTTATTGCCCCATTTTTAGTAGGATGTCTCATTCTGAGCATTTTACTGTCGTTATGCTGCCGGAATTTCCCTAGGAGTTCGAGGGATACTAATCCCTTGTCCTACATTCTATAGCCTATAGATTGATGCTGATTCCGTCCTTGGTTTCGTTTCTCAGGATGTCATCAAGTTCTATTATTCGTAGCCAGAACTATGAAGATGGTAGGGATGAGGATCCTCCCGACCCGCCTTCGTTGACAGAGTTCATGTTAGAAATGGAGAGGAACAAGCGTGAGTCTAACCGTTTGTTGGCACGTATCGAGGAGAACACCGCACTTCGGTCCAATAAGTCTGCGACCATTCATGACTTCATTCGCTTGCACCCACCTACCTTTCATCATTCCATCGAGCCACTCGATGCAGATGACTGGCTCCGTAGCATCACTCATAAGCTGCGTTCCGCGAGCGTAGCTGAAGATGACAAGGTCACCTATGCCACATACCACCTGGAAGGTCCTGCTAGTCTTTGGTGGCAGAACTATGAGGCTATGCTTCCAACTGGCCAGATTCCTACCTGGAGAGATTTCACTGAGGCTTTTCACGAACATCACATTCCTGAAGCCCTCATCGATCGCAAGAGAGAAGAGTTCTGTAGTCTCACCCAGAATAAGATGGTTGTTGATGCTTACAGCAGAGAGTTCGAGAACCTTGCCCGCTATGCCACAGAAGAGGTGTCCACGAACGCCAAGAGGCAGGCTAGGTTCCGGAAGGGTCTCAACCCCAAGTTGCGTCGTGATCTCCACCTGCATCATTGTGATACATTCCAAGCCATTGTGAACAAGGCCATTAATGCAGAGACAGCTCAACTAACTTACGAGGAGTCTCGTAAGCACACTCATGATTTGGAATCTTCCTCCGGTTCTAGCTCTCAGAAGCGCCGGATTTGGGTTCCAAACTCCGCTCTTCCACCCAAATATGTACCGAGGCCATCTTATGTGGCACCTCATCAAGTTCAGCAGTATGCTCCACCCAGGCCTATTGGTGGACCGCCTTCTAATGCAGGTCCACATCCTACCTCCAAGATTTGTTACAAGTGCGGAGAGCCAGGCCACATTGCCCGTAATTGCACTCAGACCAGAGTTGCTCCACCCCAGCCCGAGAAGTCTATTGGCCATGGTAAGCCATCACGCAAGATGATCAGTGCCAAGTAAGCTCCCACTGAACATGGACGTGTGCATCACGTCTCAGCTAAAGCCGCTCATGATGATCCAGATGTCGTTCTTGGTACACTCCTTGTCAACTGTCATCCGGCATCGGTTTTGTTCGATACTGGAGCGTCTCATTCCTTCATTTCTGAAAGCTATGCCCGCTTGCACGACATGTCATTTTGTGATATGCCCTCTCCACTAGTCATTCAAACTCCCGGATCCAAATGGCAAACCTCTAGTGTAAGCCATGGTAACGAAATCCTTGTTGACAGACTTGTATTCCTTGCATCACTTGTAGCTCTCAAGTCCTCAGATATTAACATCATCTTGGGTATGGACTGGATGACAGCTCATCATGCCAAGATTGATTGTTACACCAGATCTGTTCAGCTTACACACCCATCTGGCAAGATAGTCACTGTCTCCACTAGAGTTGCAAAGCGTCAGCTCTATTCTCTTAATGCCAGCCCTCTTCCAGACCTTGAAGATATCCCGGTAGCTCGTGACTTTCCGGATGTCTTTCCAGAGGAACTGCCAGGTGTTCCCCCTGACAGAGATGTAGAGTTCGTCATAGATCTTATTCTAGGAACTGCTCCAATCTCCAGGAGACCTTACAAGATGGCACCCTTAGAACTAGCCGAGCTTAAGAAACAACTTGATGAGTCCTTGCAAAAGGGTTTCATCCGTCCTAGTTCTTCTCCTTGGGCTTGCCCCGTCCTCTTCGTCAAGAAGAAGGATGGTACGGATCGGATGGTTGTAGATTATCGCCCCGTTAATTTGGTTACGATAAAGAACAAGTATCCGCTCCCCAGGATCAACGACCTGTATGATCAGCTCGCTGGATCCTCAGTCTTCTCCAAGATGGATTTAAGGTTAGGATACCACCAAATCAAAATCAGAAACGGGGACATTCCCAAGACAGCTTTTGTCACTCGTTATGGCCAGTACGAGTACACCGTCATGTCCTTTGGTCTAACCAACGCCCCAGCCACATTCTCCCGCTTGATGAACTCGATCTTCATGGAGTACTTAGATAAGTTCGTCGTGGTTTACCTCGATGACATTCTTATTTACTCGAAGAACGAGGAAGAGCATGCCGAACATCTTAGACTTGTGTTAGAAAAACTCAGAGAGCACCGCCTTTATGCCAAGTTCTCCAAGTGTGAATTTTGGTTGCCAGAAGTGACCTACCTAGGCCACGTAATCTCTGGTAAGGGCATTGCTGTCAATCCCGAGAGAGTTCAGGCTGTTCTCGATTGGACTCCACCTGAGACCGTTAAACAAGTTAGGAGTTTCCTTGGTCTAGCCAGCTATTGTCGCCGCTTTGTTGAAAACTTCTCCAAAGTAGCCAAACCCCTCACGGAACTTCTCAAGAAAGATAAAAAGTTTGAGTGGTCCCCACAGTGTGAACACAGTTTTCAGGAACTGAAAAGACGCCTGACTTCTGCTCCCATACTTGTGCCACCGGATTTCACTAAAGACTTTATTATCTACTGCGACGCCTCACGACAGGGACTAGGTTGCATTCTTATGCAGGATCGTCATGTGATTGCCTATGCATCTCGACAGTTGCATCCACATGAGGAGAATTATCCTACACATGATCTAGAGCTTGCAGCCGTAGTCTATGCACTCAAGACCTGGCGACATTACCTTCTTGGTAAATGTTGCGAGATCTACACCGATCACCAGAGTCTCAAGTATATCTTCACCCAACCGGATCTGAACCTTAGGCAAAGACGTTGGTTGGAGTTGATCACAGATTATGATTTAGGGATTACCTACACCCCAGGCAAAGCCAATGTCATGGCTGATGCTCTAAGCCGTAAATCCTATTGCAACAATCTCATGTTGCAGCAAGGCCAACCACTTCTCCATGAGGAATTCTGTAAGCTTAATCTTCACATTGCTCCTCACGGATTCCTTTCTACGCTGGTGGCGAAACCTGATCTTAAGGATCAGATTATCGCAGCTCAAAAGCAAGACACAGGAATTTCCCGGATCAAGAGAAACATTAAGAAGGGAGTTGGTGGATGTTTCACTATGGATGATCGTGGTGTTGTTTTCTTTGAGAATCGCTTGGTGGTTCCCAAGAATCAACATCTTCGACAACTGATTCTTAAGGAGGCGCATGAATCTCCTCTCACGATTCATCCCGGTAGTACTAAGATGTATCAGGACCTACGCCAGAGGTTCTGGTGGACTAGGATGAAGAGAGAAATCGCTCAGTTTATTGCTAACTGTGACGTTTGTCGTCGCGTTAAGGCAGAGCATCAAAGACCTGCTGGCACCCTTCAGCCTCTAGCTATTCCTGAATGGAAATGGGATAAAGTTGGTATGGACTTCATCACCGGTTTTCCTAGGACCAAAAGAGGGAATAATGCTATCTTCGTAGTCATTGATCGTCTTTCCAAAGTGGCTCACTTCCTTCCTGTTCGAGAGAGTATCACTGCTAGTCAGCTTGCTGACTTATATATTTCTCAAATAGTGTCACTTCATGGTGTTCCACTAGAGATCAATTCAGACCGTGGCAGTCTTTTCACTTCTCATTTTTGGGAGAGTTTCCAAACTGCCATGGGAACCCATCTTTCCTTCAGTACCGCTTTCCACCCTCAGTCGAGTGGTCAGGTGGAACGGGTCAACCAAATCCTCGAGGACATGCTTAGAACTTGCGTTATCTCATTCGGTATGGATTGGGAGAAATGTCTTCCTTTTGCCGAGTTTGCTTATAACAATAGCTATCAATCCAGCCTCAAGAAAGCTCCTTTTGAGGTTCTCTATGGACAAAGATGTCGAACACCTTTGAACTGGTCAGAAACCGGTGAAAGACAATTCGTTGGACCGGACATGATCCAGGAGGCAGAAGAGAAAGTTCGCATCATTCATGAGAATTTGAAAACAGCCCAGTCTCGTCAAAAGAGCCAGTACGATCGTCATCATAAGGATATGACTTATGAAATTGGCAACCAAGCTTACCTTCGGGTTACTCCTTTGAAGGGTACCCATCGTTTCGGTATCAAGGGCAAGTTGGCTCCTCGTTACATTGGTCCCTTTCGCATTCTCGCTAAACGAGGAGAGGTTGCCTACCAATTGGAACTACCCCCACATCTTTCTCGAGTTCATGATGTCTTCCACGTCTCTCAACTCAGGCGTTGCTTCTCGGATCCTATCCGCGGAGTGGATCACGAAACGCTTGATCTCCAAGATAACCTCACATACCGAGAGTACCCGGTTCGCATTCTTGATCAAGCAGAGCGTGTCACTCGACGTCAGAACATCAAGTTTCTCAAAGTTCAGTGGTCTCATCATTCCGAGAGAGAAGCTACTTGGGAGCGAGAAGATCGTCTTCGACTGGAGTACCCCGCTTTCTTTCCGTCGACCCCTGAATCTCGGGACGAGATTCTTTCAAGTGGGGGCGAGTTGTCACATCCCTAGTCCGGTATGACCTAGACTAGCTAGCCATTTGTGCATCATATTTAAATTTCATTTAAATTTGAAATGAGGATTGGTGGAACCCTCAGAATCATTTTTGAAAATGACCCAAATAAAAAATTTCTCCAAAAGGGTCCAAGAAAATGCTCATGTTGCCCTCTGAAAATATTGGACAGAGATAAAAATCAAACCAATATTTTAGGAGCTCATGGATATTTAATTTTGGCCATTTGGATTAATTCGATAAATATTTGCATTGGAAATATATTAGTTATATATATTAATATATGTCCAAAAATTATGCCACCTATTGGGGAGCTCTGGAATAATATAGCTAGCTCCTGCAAAAATTGGCATAAGGTAATTAAATGATTTAATATTTTAATTAAATCAAAACAAATGTCAGAAAAATTAGAAAACAAAAATAAAAGAGGGAGACTTACCTGGGCCTCCTCCCTGTGCAGCCCAGCAGCAGCAGGCCGGCCCAGCCAGCAGGCGGCCCAGCCCGCCTCCTCCTCTGTCGTCTTCGTCCTCGACAGAGGGAGGGGAGTGTGCCCGGCGCGCGCGCGCCACCGCGCCACGCCACCAGCCTCCCTGCTTGCCTGGCGCCCCCCCTCGTCGCTCTGGACGATCCCGCGCGTCGCCACGCCACCCCGACCCCTCTCGCACTCTCCCTCGCTCTCCTTCTCTCCCCCTGCTCTCTCTCTCTCACCCGAGAATCACCGCCGCCACCGACGAGCATCACCGTAGCCACCGCCTCCCCCTCGCCTCCCCGACACGCTCCCCAGATCCACCACGACCCCCTCTACCTCCTCGTCGATCCACGCAAGACGGAGCACCCCGTGGAGCCGTCGCGGTCGCCAACTTCGCCTCCGGCCGCCGTGGATCCTCGCCGTCGATTCGGGAGCTACCGGGCATCCCCGACCTCGCCCTCGCGCTCGCTGGTCTCGCTGTGAGCCCCCGCACCGAACCCCCTCCTCCCCGTGTTCGTTTGCCCCGTCTAGCTAGCTCAACCACCGCGCCCGTAAGTTCCTCGCCGCCGGCCATGGCGCCACGGTGGCATGAGCCCAAGCCAGCCACTCCCGCGCGCGTCACCGTGTTCCTGGTGACGCCAGGAGGCCGTAGGAGCCCTCCGCTTCCACTGTCGTGCACCACAACGCCGCGGCCGCAAGTCGCCGAGCTCCAGCCGCCGCCACGAGCTTTGCTCCGGCGAGCTCCGGTGCCCCCGCAGCCCCCCACCAGCTCCCCTGGTTGCGGACGACGACGGGCTACGCCCCGGTGGTCTTCGCGCGACCAAACGCCGCTTGTAGCGCAAGTCCGGCGAGTCGCCGCCGTGCTATTGGTCGCCGCCAGCCAGAACTCCGGCGAGCTGACATGGCTCTGTTAATTAGGCACTAATCCCCACCTACTGACGCTGACCAGTGGGCCCCAGGGCTTAGTCAAAGCTAATTAGCCCAGGTTTGACTCGGGGTTAACCCCAGTGTCACTGATGTGTGGACCCCACACGTCAGGTTTGACCCTGGACAGCCGCGTTGACCGCTGATGTAGTGATGACGTCATGCTGGCGCAATAATATGATTTCTGGATTTAAATTAAATCAGGAAATTCCAGAAATTGATTTAAACTTCAAAAATTCATATCAATTCAACCGTAGCTCAGATTAAAATAATTTATATATGAAAAATTATCAGAAAAATGCAATCTTTCCATATGTACTAGTTTCATGCATGACAAACCAACTTATACATGCTGAATATGAGAAAACACATTATGGCATATATAAGAGACTTAATTTAGAATTGCATTTGAGCTTATGGTTCAAATGGACTTCAAATCAAATGATTACTAGTTGCATTAGCTCAAACAACATCACATCTTCATGCCATGTTCATGCATCATATTGTTGCATATGTTTGTGTATTGATTGCCGGCACCGTTCCTTCTCGATAGGTCCTGCTCCAGAGCTGTTCCAGAGTACCTGTCTGTGAAGCAGTGCCTCCTCTGTTGATTTACCAGGCAAGCAAACCCCCCTTGTTCATTCCGATACAATCCTAATCTCTCGCTCCTGCTCTCAGTTATTGCATTAGGACAACAACGATTCATCTGCTACTTCGTGCTTTGGTAGTTGAACCCATTCCTCTGCATGACCTGTCATTGCCACAGTAAATAGTTGAAACCCACTAGCATGTGTAGGAGTTGATTGAAGCCACTGATGTGTTCCTACCATGCTATGCCTGCTATTGCTTAGAGTTGTGTCAGGTCTGATTCATTGGGAATGAATTGGAGTGTTACGATATGTTCTGGTGCTGAGAGTTAAGTGTGTGAACACGATTTGGTAAAGGTAGCGGTGAGAGGCCATGTAGGAGTACATGGTGGGTTGTCTCACTGGAACCGTCCTTAAGCACTGAGTTCTATGTATGTTGTCCAATGACTCGATACTACCACACATTGGGCTCCGGGCGCTCCAAGCCCTCTCGACTTATTAACCAACTTGATCTCTGTCCAGGAGTCGCAACTAGTTTCTGGTGTTTGTAGGTAGTGTTAGTAGTCTACCAAGTGGCACCCGGCCAGGTGGGCTTGGGACAGACTAGGCACAAGTGGCACGGTGTACCAAGCATAGATCCATCCGGCGAGGTGGGCTTGGGAACCCTGCACACATCGTTTGGGGCCGTGAGTGAAACCCCGGCCGGATCTCCTTGCGGATGGAACCCGAATAGGCGATAAACCTGGATTAGAGTCTTGTGTGGTTAGTCAGGTCGTGGCCGACACCCTCGCCAGGCTTCCGCTTGAAGGTTGCCGAGATACATGACGTGTACATGGCGGTAAGTGGCGAGAGCGTGTGTGAAGAAGTACACCCCTGCAGGGTTAACATGATCTATTCGAATAGCCGGGTCTGCGGTTATGGACTTCTTGGATGCCTACATGGTACATAGACAACTTGAAGTGGATACTATAAAATGCTCAAGACAAGTGTGAGTGCTATGGATGGCCTTCTCGTAGGGAGACGGGAATGAATCCATAGTAGTGTATTGTGTGGTGATTAGTGGACTCGTGTGCGCCATATCACCTCAAGAGTTTCTGGTAGTCGTAGAACAGGTTAGCCACAGAGTCAAAGCTGGCTTGCTGCAACTAAACCCCACATTACCCTCTTGATACAAATGCATGTATGATAGGATCTGATGTAAGTCTTGCTGAGTACCTTTGTACTCATGTTGCTTTATTTATGTTTTTGCAGCGGAGACTTCGGTCTTACTAGTGTTCTCGTGGACTTCGACTAGTAGCTAGTACCTCAGCTACGATCTTGATCGGACGTTGTAGATAGTCAGGCTTTCAGCCTTTTTCATTTATAGATGTCTGTACTCAGACATGTAATGCTTCCGTTTGTTGCTTGATTGCTCTGACTGTTGGGTCATGTGACCCCTGTTTGTAATAATGTTGTGATGGCTCTTCTGAGCCTTTATCTATATGAGTTGTTGAGTTATGCTGTGATGCCATGTTGTACAGCACATACTTGCATGTTATGCGTACGTGTAATGTGTATTGCTATGTGTGGGATCTGACTATCTAGTTGTTTATCCTTAGTAGTTCTCTCTTACCGGGAAATGTCTCCTAGTGCTTCCACTGAGCCCTGGTAGCTTGCTACTGCTCCGGAACACTTAGGCTGGTCGGCATGTGTCCTTCTTCATTCCTGTGTCTGTCCCTTCGGGGAAATGTCACACGATGAATACCGGAGTCCTGTTAGCCCGCTACAGCCCGGTTCACCGGAGTCCTGTTAGCCCAGTGCTACAGCCTGGATTCACTCGCTGATGACCGACACGTTCGATGCTGGGTCATGGATGCTTGTCCCTGTAAGTTAGTGCCGCTTTGGGTTTACGACTAGCCATGTCAGCCCGGGCTCCTTATCATATGGATGCTAGCGACACTGTCATATCCATGTGCCAAAAGGCGCAAACGGTCCCGGGCAAAGGTAAGGCGACACCCGTGGGGATACCGTGCGTGAGGCCGCAAAGTGATATGAGGTGCTACATGCTAGATCGATGTGGCATTGAGTCGGGGTCCTGACAGTATGACAACTTCCCATATATAAATCTTTACCTCTGGACTATTCCGGAACTCCTCGTGACGTCCGGGATCTCATCCAGGACTCTGAACAACATTTGGTAATCACATACAAGTCTTCCTAATAACCCTAGCGTCACCGAACCTTAAGTGTGTAGACCCTACGGGTTCGGGAGACATGCAGACATGACCGAGATGGCTCTCCGGTCAATAACCAACAGCGGGATATGGATACCCATGTTGGCTCCCACATGCTCCTCGATGATGTCATCGGATGAACCACGATGTCGAGGATTCAATCAACCCCGTATACTATTCCCTTTGTCAGACGGTATGTTACTTGCCCGAGATTCGATCGTCGGTATAACAATACCTCGTTCAGTCTCGTTACCGGCAAGTCACTTTACTCGTACCGTAATGCATGATCCCGTGACCAGACACTTGGTCACTTTGAGCTCATTATGATGATGCACTACCGAGTGGGCCCAGTGATACCTCTCCGTTATGCGGAGTGACAAATCCCAGTCTCGATCCATGTCAACCCAACAGACACTTTCGGAGATACCTGTAGTGCACCTTTATAGTCACCCAGTTACGTTGTGACGTTTGGTACACCCAAGCACTCCTACGGTATCCGGGAGTTACACGATCTCATGGTCTAAGGAAGAGATACTTGACATTTGGAAAAGCTCTAGGAAAACGAACTACACGATCTTGTGGTATGCTTAGGATTGGGTCTTGTCCATCACATCATTCTCCTAATGATGTGATCCCGTTGTCAGCGACATCTAATGTCCATAGTCAGGAAACCATGACTATCTATTGACCAACGAGCTAGTCAACTAGAGGCTTACTAGGGACGTATTGTGGTCTATGTATTCACACGTGTATTACGATTTCCCGATAATACAATTATAGCATGAATAAAGACAATTATCATGAACAAGGAAATATAATAATAATCCTTTTATTATTGCCTCTAGGGCATATTTCCAACACAGGGGGCTATCGATACCTCTACATCGCCATCGATAAGTTCACCAAGTGGGCGGAGGTAGAGGCCGTGCGCACCATTCCAGTTGGATCAGCCGTCAAGTTTATCAAGGGAATCGTCAGCCAATTTGGGGTCCCCAATCGCATCATCACCGACAACGGCTCGCAATTCACCAGCAACCTTTTCAAAACATAATGTGCTAGCCTTGGAACGCAGATCTGCTACGCCTCAGTAGCACACTCACGGAGCAATGGACAGGATGAGAGGGCCAATGCAAAAGTCCTGAGGGGCCTCAAAACCCGCACCTTCAAGAAGAAGCTCGAGGCCTGTGGCAGGGGCTGGCTCGGTGAGTTGCAGTCCGTGTTGTGGTCCATCTGCACCACCGCGACCAAGCCAATAGGAGAACGCCGTTCTTCCTCGTCTACGAAACAGAAGCGGTTCTCCCTCGCGAGGTCAAGCATCATTCCACGCGGGTCCTGGCGTTCGACGAAACGCAGCAGGACGCCACATGGAGGATGGACCTCGTGCTGGGGGAGGAACTCCGCTGTCAAGCCTCACTCCGGGCAGTGAGATGCCAGCAGGCATTGCGGCAGTACCACTGCCACAGCGTCCGCTCCAGGATGTTGGAGGTGGGCGATCTCGTCCTGAGGCGGGTGAGGGAGTCCTGGATTAGGGGGTCCTCGGACAGCCGGACTATATGCTTATGCCGGACTATTGGACTATGAAGATACAAGATTGAAGACTTCGTCCCGTGTCCGGGTGGGACTCTCCTTTGCGTGGAAGGCAAGCTTGGCAATTCGGATATGTAGATTCCCTTCTCTCTAACCGACTCTATGTAACCCTAGCCCCCTCCGGTGTGTATATAAACCGGTGGGTTTAGTCCGTAGGACAATAACAATCATAATCATAGGCTAGCTTCTAGGGTTTAGCCTCTATGATCTCGTGGTAGATCAACTCTTGTAATACTCATATCATTAAGATCAATCAAGCAGGAAGTAGGGTATTACCTCCATAGAGAGGGCCCGAACCTGGGTAAACATTGTGTCCCCCGCCTCCTGTTACCATTAGCCTTAGACACACAGTTCGGGACCCCCTACCTGAGATCCACCGGTTTTGACACCGACATTGGTGCTTTCATTGAGAGTTCCACTATGTCGTCACTGTAAGGCTTGATGGCTCCTTCTATCATCTACAACGATGTGATCCATGGTGAGGTTTTCCTCCCCGGACAGATCTTCGTATTCGGCGGCTTTGCACTGCGGGCCAATTCGCTTGGCCATCTGGAGCAGATTGATAGCTATGCCCCCGGTCATCAGGTCAGGTTTGGAAAGCCTGAACTACACTGCCTACATCCGTGGAGACTTGTTCTTTGACGGATTCGAGCCCATGACAGGTGCACCCTATAGTCACGATGAACATGACTTAGATATGCCATCGGACGATGTTCAGGAGATCACACCTGCAGCTGCCCCGACTTTAAATCCAGAGCAGATCGTGCCCTCCGAGGACGCGTGGATGGACCCCGCCATGGAGGATGCACACTCAGCGGCGATAGAGCCGAACAGAGATCTCACTTCCAAGGAGGTCTGTACCTTCGGACCCTCGGACTCGTCTCCGGCCATAGGCTCCGAACTGCGTGCATCCGTGCCCATCGAACCTGACTGGGCACCGATCATGGAGTTTTGCCAAGTGTAGATTCACCGCTTGTCCCTATTTTCTTGAGGCTCTTCCGATAACCTAACTGTCGGACCCATCACGGGACGGAAACACCAAGGAGGCAAGGAGCTTTGACGTACGAGGGAATCCCCAGGTGGTCTATGATAATGATCGCTATACCTGTTTTACATACCCACACGCAACTCGCTCTTGTTTAGGACATGTCAAATAGTCCTATTTTGCTTACCGCACTACTTGTATACATATGCCTTGACGTATCATTCAAATAAACAACGGAAAATAATGTACAACATCAGCTTATTATTACATATCTTTTTATTTTTTTTCTTGACTATTTATTTATTACAAATCACACCCGTACACTCGGGTACGTTTAGTTCGCCAGGGGCTTCAGTGTACCCCATAACACGGCAAGAAAGTCTGAACACTTTCGACAGTGCGGCACCCCGAACTTATAGCATTATATGCATCAGCTCCGAATCATGTCTTGGGTCAATACTTGGTTTGCCCGGCTCCTGTGCTTGTGTCCCGGTTCTTCCGGACGAGCACCTCAGTAGAGAAAGCCGAAAACTGACTGTCATGATGTGGCGAGAGCTGGCCGCTGTCCGAGAGGTTTCAAATCCTTAAAGATTTTTTCTACTTCAGGCGAGGACTCGGTCTTTGTCCGATTTAGGCATGTATACCGTCCCAAGTTCGGCCTTCCGAATACTAGGGGCTACGCCAAAATTTAAAATTATAGAACTTCTATGGCTAAGTGAGGGTGATAAAGCTGTATAGTCCGATTGCCTTGTTCGTTGCGCTAAACACCTCCTTAAAGGACCAAAAATTTGGATAAAGAGTGTTTAGATTTATCCCGAACACCCATGTACTAGTTACATGGGGGCAGAAGCCGACGACTGGCCAACTCTCAGATTTTGTAAACGGCCGCACACGAGGTAGAATTTTAAATCAACAAGCGTTATATTGCACAAATGAACTTGTTTCATATTACAAGATAAAATGAGTGCATTCACCCAAAAATTACATCCTTAGCACATTGCTCCGCCACAAGGTGAGAGCCCTTCAGGACACTATCATAATACTTTTCGGGCCGGTGGTGCTCCTTGCCCTTTGGTGGCCCCTCTGTCATCAGCTTCTCGGCATCCATCTTCGCCCAGTGCACTTTTGCGCGGGCGAAGGCCATTCGCGCACCTTCAATGCAAACCGACCACTTTATGACTTCAAGTCGTGGGCAGGCACTCACAAGTTGCTTCACAAGACCGAAGTAGCTGCTGGGCATAGGCTCGACAGGCCACAGTCGGGCTATGAGGTCCTTCATGGCCAGTTCGGCTGCCTTGTGTAGCTCGACCAGTTGCTTCAGCTGGTCGCTCAAGGGCATCGGATGTTCTATCCCAAGATATTGGGACCAGAACAACTACTCCGTTGAGCTCCCTTCTTCGGCTCGGTAGAATTCCACGGCATCTGATATGCTGCGCGGCAGATCCGCGAACGCTCCTGGAGAACTCCAAATTCGGGTAAGTAAAAGGAAAGTCTCCTTCACATGCTTGCTTTGCATAATGAATGCCTTACCCGTCGCAATCTTCTTGGCCGCCTGAATCTCCTGGAAGGCCTTTTGGGCTTCGGCTTTGGCATCTTGCACGCTCTGGAGGGCCTCAGTAAGCTCGGACTCTTGAGTCTTAGAGTCACGCTCCAAGGACTCGTATTTTTGGACGAAATCCTGGAGCTCTTGTTGGACCTCGTCGACCCAGGCCTTTTGTTTCTCGCGCTTGGCATGTTCCTTGGCTGCTTTGTCTTCGGCCTCGGCCAGCGCCTTCTTAAGGGCCGCCACTTCGGTCGTGGCCCCTACCAAAGTTTATGACGCTTCTATCAGCAGATACCATTTTTCCTTTGTAAATATACATATGGGGTATTGCGTACCTTGACTTTCCTCAAGCTACCTCTTCACGAGGCCGAGCTCTCCCTCGGTCCGCTCCAGGTCCCGCTTTAGTCCGGAGACCTCCGCAGTACGTGCGGCAGCGGCCAGCAGCGATGCCTGCTTATTCACATAGACAACTTCTGTTAGACTCCTGCGAACATTATTGATGCTTTGTTCGGCTTTTCTTTCCGAACACCAAACAGAGCATCAGGGGCTACTTTCTATACTGTGATATTTTCTTACAATTTTATTACTTACCTCAAAGCCTGTTAGGAGGCTAGCACTAGCTTCGGTCAATCCGCTTTTGGCGGACCGGACCTTCTCAATCACCGTACTCATAAGAGTACGGTGTTCTTCATCAATGGAAGCGTCACGAAGCGCTTCCAGCAAGTTGTCTGGTGCCTCTGGATGGACAGAGGTCGTCGGTACAGGCGGCTCGCCCCCCTTAGAGAGAGGTTGCATGCCTAAATCCGGAACCACTTGGGTTTCCGGAGCCGTATTCAGCTGGGGGCCGAACTTGCTGCAGCCCCCAATATTGGAGTCCGTGGGTGTGTTCCCCCACGTGCCCGGTGACTAGGATTTCACCTGGGGGCGTCTCCGGAACTGTCTCCCCTTGGCCCGGTATCCTTTGAGACAACACCTCGGTGTTGTCCGCGGGCCTGGGGGAGGAGGCTGTCGGGAGCGAATCGCTGTTCATCACCAATGGGTCCAGAGACCCCTCCGAAGAGGAGGATACCTCGATGTGGCATTTAGCCGGACTGTAGGTGCACGTTCGGCATAATAAGAAGCGATAAAGCATACATACCGGAAGTACTATTGTGTCCGGATACTTACGACTTAGCCAGGGCTTGACCCTAGGCTCCCACTCCTCGTCACTGTAGGTGGCTGCGGTGGAGTGGTCCGGAAGGAAGGTTTTTCCCTTCTTGGACACCTCGGCCTCCCCATGCGGGGCGGCCTTTCTCTTCTTTCTCCCCCTATAGGGGAGGGAGAGATTTCTTCCTCCTCCTCCTCGTCTTCAGAGGAGGAGGGTATCTCAACATCGTCGGACGTTACGTCCGACGTAACCTTGCGCTGGATACCTTCGCTGGTCCCCGCGGCCTTCATCTTGGCCTTCTCCTCCGGCACCTCATAGGGTGCCGGAAACAGCATCTTCGTCAGAAGAGGCGATTCTGGATCTTCAGGTAGCGGAGCTGGGCAGTCAATATGCTCCGCTATCGCAACCCAGGCCTATAAAATCAGCATGGAGGTTTAGGTACCTCCCGCGGATGTGCTGGTAAAGGGCATGTCTTGCAAAGTATGAAAACTTACCGGATTGGCTGGGCACTTTGCGCTGAGTCCGCGATCTTCGATTATGGGTGGTGGTACCTCTGTGGCCTTGAAGAGCACCTTCCAGATGTCTTGGTGTGTTGTGCCGATGAGCTCTTGCAGCGTCTGGTGTTCGGACGGGTTGAACTCCCATAGATTACAAACCCGTCTCTGACACAGAAGGATCCGGCGGAGGAGCATAACCTAGACTATGTTGACAAGCTTGATATTCTTGCTTATCATATTCCGGACGCATGTCTGAAGTCCGGTCAACTCTTCCGCTGAGCCCTAGGCTAAGCCCTTCTCTTTCCAGGAGGTGAGCCACATGGGGACACCAGATCGAAATTCGGGGGTCGCCGCCCAGTTGGCACCGCGCGGCTCGGTGATGTAGAACCACCCCGATTGCCACCCCTTCATGGTCTCCAGAAAAGAGCCGTCGGGCCAGGTGACATTGGGCATCTTGCCCACCATGGCGCCCCCGCACTCCGCTTGTTGGCCGCCCACCACCTTTGGCTTCACGTTGCAGGTCTTCAGCCATAGGCTGAAGTGGGGCGTAATACCAAGGAAGGCCTAGCACACGACGATGAATGTCGAGATGTTGAGGATGAATTTGGGGTCCAGATCATGGAAATCCAGCCCATTGTAGAACATTAGTCCACGGACAAATGGGTAGAGGGGGAATCCTAGCCCGCGGATCAAGTGAGAAAGGAATACTATCCTTTCCTGGGGTTTCGGGGTAGGGATGATCTGCCCTTCGGCCGGAAGCCGATGCACAATATTTGCGAACAGGTATCCAGCCTCCCGAAGCTTCGTGATGTCCTCCTCCATAACGGAGGAGGCCATCCTCTTGCCTCCCGCTCCGGACATGCCCGGAATGACTTTGCAGAGAAGGTGAAAGCTTGGGCGTTGGAGCTCGAGAATGGATGAGCAGAGGAAGAAGAAGGCGTGGGTGAAAAGGGGGAATCCTTATCTCCTTATAAATGCAGTAGAAAATAAGCGCCTCCCCACTTGCCCTGTAAACTCGCTTATTCCCCAAGTGCCATGTTGATGGCGCGGTTGGGTTACCCACACCCGTATTGATGAGAATCCCGTGATAAGGGGACACGATCTCTGCTTCGACAAGACGTGCCAATGAAACCGCCTCGCAAGATGTGTAGTAGCAAGTCGAGAAAACGGTTCGAATAATGACCGGGCCGCAGCGTGATGTCACACTATGAAAAAGTTGTCAGCAGATTAGACTCGTGGAATGTTGTACTCTCTACGGGGGTATGTGGAATTTGTTTTGCAGAGCCGGACACGATTCTTATGTTCAAGATCTACTTTGGAGTATTCAGAGAAGGTACTCGCCTTGCAATGTCAAAGACAAACTGCATGCCGGACTCATCGTCATTGAAGCCTGATTCAGGGGCTACTGAGGGAGTCCTGGATTAGGGGGTCCTCGGACAGCCGGACTATATGCTTATGCCAGATTGTTGGACTATGAAGATACAAGATTGAAGACCTCGTCTCGTGTCCGGGTGGGACTCTCCTTTGTGTGGAAGGCAAGCTTGGCAATTCAGATATGTAGATTCCCTTCTCTGTATCCGACTCTGTGTAACCCTAGCCCCCTTCGGTGTCTATATAAACCGGAGGTTTAGTCCGTAGGACAACAACAATCATAATCATAGGCTAGCTTCTAGGGTTTAGCCTCTACGATCTCGTGGTAGATCAACTCTTGTAATACTCATATCATCAAGATCAATCAAGCAAGAAGTAGGGTATTACCTCCATAGAGAGGGCCCGAACCTGGGTAAACATTGTGTCCCTCGCCTACCATTAGCCTTAGACACACAGTTCGGGACCCCCTACCCAAGATCCGCCAGTTTTGACACTGACAGCGGGTGCTCTCCAGGGAGGGGCTGCATAAGCTATCTCCCATGTGGGAGGGCCCGTTTAGGATTGCCCGTGTCTCTAGGCCTGGCGCCGCGTGCCTGGAGACACAGGACGGGGTCCCCATCTAGAACGCCTAGAACATCCAGCACCTCCGAAAGTTCTACCCCTGAAGAAAGGCTCCGGCCTGTGAAGCAAGGCTCCGGCCTGTGAAGGTCTCCGCTCGTGACACTCTCACGTAATAATGAGTGGGGCTATACACGCCCCGGAGTCTCCTGAGAGTCGTCCTGGGGCCTCATGGGGGCTCCCTCCCACGTGTTAGTGGCAGCACTTAGCTCCGCGCTGGTGAGAAGACTAGACTAGGTGCCGGACGCGGCTGTTCATTTGCTTTCTGAAGTTGCTTGGAGTTTTTAGTAGTCTTTCAATGGATTTGGTATTCTCGAACGCTGGTTCCTCGAGTTGTGTTTTCTCCTAAGTTGTTTTGGTCCAAGGACGTGAGAGAGGTGGTAGTCGCCCGCCACTTCTCCTCACTCTCCTCGCACGTGGGTCTAGGTAGGTGTGTGCGCCTAGGGCCTGCCCTTGCGCGCACACACAGTGCCGAACCCGTTATTTCGGCTTCATCCTCGCGAGGAGCCCTCGATCGAGCCCGTTGGCGCCAGCACCCCTTATGTCCGTGCCCCCCCCCCCGGTAGCGCTATGCGGTGCATCAGGGGGCTCGTGTAATGAGGAGCAAGTCGCTTGACAAATTTTCTCTTCCTACAAGGGATAGCTTTGCCCTGCCGCGGCTCCTGAGGGCACAAGGTGTATCTCTTGAGGGCATAGGGTGTACCCCCTGGGGGCCCTGTCAAGTACCAAAGGTTAGGTTCTCATGAGGCAGAGGACAACCGCACATACCAAGCTAATCCTTCCTACCTTAACCCGCTCAAATTGCAAACACTACAATACAGCATCAGCACGACAATTATAACATAAAACGGCATAGCAGCAATGGTTCATTACACGCCCTTACAGGGTACATTCTTCTTCTTTTTGGATTGCGAGAGAAAGGAAAAGCTAAATGAAGAGGGCCCGAAGGCGGGCAAACTTGGCACCAGTGCCGCATCCTCAAGCAGCGCCTCAAGGTAGCCTGGCGCTCCAACAGTTCTTCCATAGGAGGGCTGGGGCCACCGGCCTTGAGTCCAAGTTTGCCGGCCCCCAGCTTCAAGTCGGGCTCCTCTCCGGCTTCACTGGAGCGCTGCGACGGGACGAACCACGGCGTCCTCGACACGAGCATGATGACACGGAGGCCGGTCGTAGCCACTTCTGCTCAAGCTCTCGCCCGAGGAAGAGCTGCCGTCACAGGAGGAGGAGCGCGCGTTGTCAATGCCAAGTTCGTCGTCGCCACCATCGTCGTCGTTGTTGTCCTCCGGGCAGCACCCCATGCGGCGGCCGTCTCCCCTGAACACCCTCGTGAAGAGGGTCGGCAGGCTGTCGTACTTGAAGTGGAGGGTGCACCTTCCGCCCAGACAACGCGCGCGGGCGAAAGTCTGCCTGCCGCGGGCCAGCACCACACTGCCAGAGGCGGAGACCTCGGCGCTGACCCACGAGGCTCTGCTGCAGCACCCATCAGCCTGCAGCCAGAGGCCAGCAAGCTCTGAAGAAGGAAGCTCGCCGGAGAAGAAGCGCGGGAGTCGGAGCGAGGTGCCAGCCGGGCTCTCCGACCACACCACGAACTCAGGAAGCACCTCCAGCGAGGGAAAGCGCGGCCGAGGCGGGCGCACGATCATGGCGTGCCTCCCTTCGTCATGGGGGCTGCTCCAGAGCCGATAGCCCCCGCCGCGGGAAGAGGTGCCATCACGGGCGCCTAGAGCAACGCTGCCTTTTGGGGGGGTGCCCGCGCCCCCTGGATGCTGTCGGAAGGACCGCAGGGTGCTTGCAGGGACGAACATGGCCCCTCTTGGGAGGAGGAGAGGCTGGCCCCTCCTTGGAGGCCTTCCCTTTCTTGGCCGCTGAGAACCTCTTCGGCGACGCCATGGGAGCAAGACGGAGAGGAAAGAAGCAGGCGGGAGCAAGACAAAGGAAATATGGACTGGGGGCTCTGCCCCCCCCCCCTCCCCCCTCACATTTATAGCCAAGGGAGGCCAACCGCCAGCCTCCACGACCTCGCGCCATCATGACATCCTGCATGCCGTGTCGACCAGTCAAGTCGAGCAGTTGTCGAGGCAGCATGGGGAAGCGGAGTCGCCCACGTCCAATCAATCGCCACACGTCATCAAGGCCGCAGGCGATTAGGTCCCACGGCGCTCCGCACTTGCCCTTTGGCTTTGCCTGGAAGCCAAGTCCGAGCGTGCCTTGGGCCCACGGGCTACTGTTGGCGTCCTGGACTTGGGGGTATCCAGTCCTGCCTGGCTGCGGCCCACCACGTGGCTTCATCGACGGCCTGGTACGACCCAGCTTCAACACCAACACAGCAAGACCCTCGCGAGGGACCAAGCCTTGCGGGGCGGACGATGCCAAGACCCCTGAAGGAGTGGCCTCCTCAGAAGGGCTCCTAAGGGGCGGAGAGTTCTACGCAGCTACCTCATGAGGCTCGGCTAACGTGAGCCATGACGACCAAGGCCAAGCGGGCGCCAGGCGGGTGCAGAGCATCGGGTTTCCTCTTTGGTGCAAGGGAGGCAAGCCACAGGCCCGGAGTCTCGAGGAATCAGCCAAAGGTTTCCATTCTAGTGCAACAAGACGAAGACCGCCAGGATGGCAGGACGGAGGTCATCACCGATCCCACCACAGCGTCACGACCAGAGGCTTTTCACAGGTGAAGACTACTTTTGTCAGGATAGACTGTACTACTTGTCCCCTTTCAAATCCCGCCGTTGTGGAATCCCTTCCCACTCATATTTGGGAAGAGGACCAAGGCCACTATATATAGGACTTAGCCACCACCAGAGAGGGGGAGATCTATTACGACCCGAGCACCACACCAGCTCAAGAACACCTCATCTCCTGAGGCTTGTTCATCCTTTTTACTAGTTCATCCATAGCCCCTCGAGGCAATCCACCACACCACACTGGATTAGGGTATTACACCACAACGGTGGCCGGAACCAGTATAAATCTATGTGTCTTTGGGTCTCTGCGAGCTCGACGCGCTAGGCTAGGGAGGATCGCGAGTAGGCAGGCTGGGCAGGTTGAGATCTCCGCACGCACCCTAGAGTTCGAACCTCTCAAGGGTTGTCGGATCCCTAAATACGATAGTCATGGAGCATATGAGATGTTCCAACAGTTGAAGTTAATATTTCAAGCAAATGCCCGGGTTGAGAGATATGAAGTCTCCAACAAGTTCTATAGCTGGAAAATGGAGGAGAATAGTTCTGTCAGTGAACACATACTCAGAATGTCTGGGTACCGTAACCACTTGACTCACCTAGGAGTTAATCTTCCCGATGATAGTGTCATTGACAGAGTTCTTCAATCACTGCCACCAAGCTATAAAGGCTTCATGATGAACTATAATATGCAAGGGATGACGAAAACGATTCCCGAGCTCTTCGCAATGCTACAGGCTGCGGAGGTAGAAATCAAGAAGGAACATCAATTGTTGATGGTTAACAAGACCACTAGTTTCAAGAAAAAGGGCAAAGGGAAGAAGGGGAACTTCAAGAAGAATAGCAAGCAAGTTGCTACTCCCCAGAAGAAGCCCAAGTCTGGACCTAAGCCTGAAACTGAGTGCTTCTACTGTAAAGGGACTGGACACTGGAAGCGAAACTGCCCCAACTATTTGGCGGATAAGAAGGATGGCAAAGTGAAAGGTATATTTGATATACATGTTATTGATGTGTACCTTACTAATGCTCATAGTAGCGCCTGGGTATTTGATACTAGTTCTGTTGCTCATATTTGCACTCGAAACAGGGGCTACGGATTAAATGAAGATTGGCTAAGGATGAGGTGACGATGTGTGTGGGAAATGGTTCCAAGATCGATGTGATCGACGTCGGCACGCTACCTCTACATCTACCTTCGGGATTAGTTTTATACCTGAACAATTGTTATTTGGTGCCAGCATTGAGCATGAACATTATATCTGGATCTTGTTTTATGTGAGACGGTTATTCATTTAAATCAGAGAATAATGGTTGTTCTATTTATATGAATAATAACTTTTATGGTCATGCACCCTTTCTGAGTGGTCTATTTTTGTTGAATCTCGATCGTGATGATACACATGTTCATAATATTGAAGCCAAAAGATGCAAAGTTGATAATGATAGTGCAACTTATTTGTGGCACTATCGTTTAGGTCATATTGGTGTAAAACGCATGAAGAAACTCCATGCTGATGGACTTTTGGGATCACTCAATTATGAATCACTTGGTGCTTGCGAACCATGCCTCATGGGCAAGATGACTAAAACTCCGTTCTCCGGAACAATGGAATGAGCTACTGACTTATTGGAAATAATACATACCGATGTATGCGGACCAATGAGTGTTGAGGCTCGTGGAGGGTATCTTTATTTTCTTACCTTCACAGATGATTTGAGAAGATATGGGTATATCTACTTAATGAAACATAAGTCTGAAACATTTGAAAAGTTCAAAGAATTTCAGAGTGAAGTGGAAAATTATCGTAACAAGAAAATAAAGTTTCTATGATCTGATCATGGAGGAGAATATTTGAGTTATGCTTGGTCTTCATTTGACACAACATGGGATAGTTTCACAGCTTACGCCACCTGGAACACCACAGCGAAATGGTGTGTCCGAACGTCGTAACCATACTTTATTGGATATGGTGCGATCTATGATGTCTCTTACTGATTTACCGCTATCGTTTTGGGGTTATGCTTTAGAGACGGCTGCATTCACTTTAAATAGGGCACAATCAAAATCCGTTGAGACGACGCCATATGAACTATGGTTTGGCAAGAAACCAAAGTTGTCGTTTCTTAAAGTTTGGGGTTGCGATGCTTATATGGAAAAGCTTCAACCTGATAAGCTCGAACCCAAATCGTAGAAGTATGTCTTCATAGGATACCCAAAGGAAATTGTTGGGTACACCTTCTATCACAGATCCGAAGACAAGATATTCTTTGCTAAGAATGGATCCTTTCTAGAGAAGGAGTTTCTCTCAAAAGAAGTGAGTGGGAAGAAAGTGGAACTTGATGAGGTAATTGTACCTTCTACCGAATTGGAAATAGTTTGTCACAGAAACCAGTTCCAGTGATTACTACACCAATTAGTGAGGAAGCTAATGATTATGATCATGAAACTTCAGATCAAGTTACAACCGAACCTCTTAGGTCATCTAGAGTACGGTCCACACCAGAGTGGTACGGTAATCCTATTCTGGAAGTCATGTTACCAGACAATGATGAACCTACAAACTATGAGGAAGGGATGATGAGCCTAGATTCCGCAAAATGGCTTGAGGCCATGAAATCTGAGATGGGATCCATGTATGAACAAAGTGTGGACTTTGGTGGACTTGCCCGATGATCGGCAAGCCATAGAAAATAAATGGATCCTCAAGAAGAAGACTGACACATACAGTAATGTTACTGTCTACAAAGCTCGACTTGTTGTGAAAGGTTTTCGACAAGTTCAAGGAGTTGACTACGATGAGACCTTCTCACCCGTGGCGATGCTTAAGTCTGTCCGAATCATGTTAGCAATTGCCGCATTTTATGATTATGAAATTTGGCCAATGGATGTCAAAACTGCATTCCTTAATGGATTTCTTAAAGAAGAGTTGTATATGATGCAACCAGAAGGTTTTGTCGATCCAAAGGGTGCTAACAAAGTGTGCAAGCTCCAGCGATCCATTTATGGACTGGTGCAAGCCTCTCGGAGTTGGAATATACGCTTTGATAGTGTGATCAAAGCATATGGTTTTATATAGACTTTTGGAGAAGCCTGTATTTACAAGAAAGTGAGTGGGAGCTCTGTAGCATTTCTAATACTATATGTGGATGACATATTGTTGATTGGAAACAATACAAAATTTCTGGATAGCATAAAAGCATACTTGAATAAGAATTTTTCAATTATAGACCTCGATGAAGCTGCTTACGTATTAGGCATCAAGATCTATAGAGATAGATCAAGATGCTTAATTGGACTTTCACAAAGCACATACCTTGATAAAGTTTTGAAGAAGTTCAAAATGGGTCAGTCAAAGAAAGGGTTCTTGCATGTGTTACAAGGTGTGAAGTTGAGTCAGACTCAATGCCCGACCACTACAAAAGATAGAGAGAAAATGAAAGCCATTCCCTATGCTTCAGCCATAGGTTTTATCATGTACGCAATGCGGTGTACCAGACCTGATGTGTGCCTTGCTATAAGTATAGCAGGGAGGTACCAAAGTAATCTAGGAGTGGAGCACTGGACAGCGGTCAAGAACATCCTAAAATGCCTAAAAAGGACTAAGGATATGTTTTTCGTTTATGGAGGTGACAAAGAGCTTGTCGTAAATGGTTACGTCGATGCAAGCTTTGACACTGATCCGGATGACTCTAAGTCGCAATCCGGATACATATTTATATTGAATGGTGGAGCTGTCAGTTGGTGCAGTTCCAAGCAGAGCGTCGTGGCGGGATCTACGTGTGAAGCAGAGTACATATATGCTTCGGAAGCAGCGAATGAAGGAGTTTGGATGAAGGAGTTCATATCCGATTTAGGTGTTATACCTAGTGCATCGGGTCCAATGAAAATCTTTTGTGACAATACTGGTGCAATTGCCTTGGCAAAGGAATCCAGATTTCTCAAGAGAACCAAACACATCAAGAGACGCTTCAATTCCATCCGTCATCAAGTCGCAGAGGGAGACATAGAGATTTGCAAGATACATACGGATCTGAATGTTGCAGACTCGTTGACTAAGCCTCTTCCATGAGCAAAACATGATCAACATGAAGACTCTATGGGTGTTAGAATCATTACTTTGTAATCTAGATTATTGACTCTAGTGCAAGTGGGAGACTAAAGGAAATATGCCCTAGAGGCAATAATAAAGTTGTTATTTATATTTCCTTATATCATGATAAATGTTTATTATTCATGCTAGAACTGTATTAACCGGAAACTTAATACTTGTGTGAATACATAGACAAAACAGAGTGTCCCTAGTATGCTTGTACATGAATAGCTCGTTAATCAAAGATGGTTATGTTTCATAACCATAGACATGTGTTGTCATTTGATGAATGGGATCACATCATTAGAGAATGATGTGATGGACAAGACCCATCCGTTAGCTTAGCATTATGATTGTTACAGTTTTGTTGCAACTACTTTCTTCATGACTTATACATGTTCCTCAGACTATGAGATTATGCAACTCCCGAATACCGGAGGAACACCTTGTGTGCTATCAAACGTCACAACGTAACTGGGTGAATATAAAGATGCTCTACAGGTGTCTCCGAAGGTGTTTGTTGAGTTGACATAGATCAAGATTAGGATTTGTCACTCCGTGTATCGGAGAGGTATCTCTGGGCCCTCTCGGTAATGCTCGTCACTATAAGCCTTGCAAGTAATGTGACTAATGAGTTAGTTACGGAATGAAACATTACGGAACGAGTAAAGAGACTTGTTGGTTGAAAGTGCGTTATATCGACTAGAGGGGGGGTGAATAGGTGATTTTTATGATTTCTTCACTAAGGAATTTGCTGGTAAGGAAATTCCTAAATGAAGTACTACTTGCAGCGGAATAAGTACTCAAAAGTAAACATAGCAGAACACACGCATAGTCATCATGATGAAATGAAGACAAGCACAGAGTATCGAAAGCGTAAATATAGGATAACACAAGATGAAGACGGATAGACTGAAGAAATTGAACTGAGGAAATTGAGAAGGTCTTCAAACGAAAGTCTTCAAACAGATATGAACAAGCACACAACAACAGAGATGAGGAAATGAAAGAGTTGAGGAAATAGAACCAGTAAGCTCAGTGAAGACAATGATTTGGTAGACCAGTTCCAACTGCTGTCTCAGTTGTACATCTGGTTGGAGCGGCTGAGTATTTAAACTCGAGGACACCCAGTCCCGGACACACAGTCCTCACTGTATTCTCCTTGAGCTAAAGTCACAAAGACCTCACCCAATCACTCGTGGTAAGTCTTCAGGTGACTTCCGAACCTTCACAAACTTGGTCACTCGATGATCCACAATTCCTCTTGGATGCTCTAGACCTTGACGCCTAACCGTCTAGAAGAAGCACAGTCTTCAAAGGAAACAAGCATCAGATCCACGCAGGATCAATCTCTTCAGTGATGCTCAATCACTTTGGGGTTTGTAGGTTTGGGTTTGGGATTTCCTCACTTGATGATTTTCACTCAAAGTCCTCGGAGGATGGGTTGCTCTCAAATGACAAGTGTCAATTTCTCTCGGAGCAGCCAACCAACTAGGGGTTGTAGGGGGCGGCTATTTATAGCCTAGGGAGCAGCGCGACATGATAAGACATAAATGCCCTTCAATGATATGACCGTTAGGTGGGTAGATATTTTGGGACAGTTGGCGCGTAGCACAGAATGGTCGGAATATTTGACTCTCAAATACCTCAGGGCTATCATGTTCCTCACTTTGTAGGCAATCCGCACTGGCGAATTCCTAACTCCTCAATCAGAACAAATTCCTTAGATACCAGAAGAACTTCGTCTCTGTCACTGAAGAATATGACTGAACTGTGTGAGATTTCCAATGGCTTCACTCGAAAGGATTGGTAGGTGTAGGATTTTGAGTTGAGCATCACATGGAAATTTTTCCTTAGTATTTCCTCGACCCCCTTTAACAGTAGGGTGTTTCCTATGACTCAAGAAAGAGAAAATGAAACAGTAAAAATTAGAGTCTTCAAGCTTCATGTTCCTCGAATGATTACCAAGTCTTCAAGGTCACACCAATTTCTTCACTTTCAAAGTCTTCAGAAAGTCTTCAGAAATCCAAAGTCTTCAAATGAAGAACTTCATTTTTAGGGGTTGACTTTCTCTGTAAATATCAAACTCCTCATAGACTTATAGACCTATGTACACTCACAAACGCATCAGTCCCTTAACCTATAAGTCTTCAATACACCAAAATCACTAAGGGGCACTAGATGCACTTACAATCTCCCCCTTTTTGGTGATTGATGACAATATAGGTTAAGTTTTCAACGGGGATAAACATATGAAGTGTAAATACTGATATTGAGGAATTTGATTGCAAGATATAGAAGAACTCCCCCTGAAGATGCGCATAGTGAGGAATTTGCTTTTGAAGCAATGCAAACTTGAAGATTATAATCATGGAGATCTCCCCCTATATCTTGTAATTCATACACGCATTTGACATATAATATGAAGAATTTGAAATGCATGATGAAATATGGTGACTGATGTAATTCAACATGTGTGCGTTAAGATTAATGAGGAATAAGGAATAAGAATGCAGAGGAACACGGCAAAAAGTATCAGACCACCATAGGGTTTAAGATTACAACTCGATCCAACAAAGTCATCAAAAGAACGAGAGTTGTAACTTAGCAAAAAAACGCCATATAGAATAGACCCGCTTGAAGACTAACTCAAATTTCTCCCCCTTTGTCATCGAATGACCAAAAGGGGTCAAACTGAGGACTAACGCCCCTAAAGAATATCATGAAGATGGAGGAGCGCCAGCGTTGTTGGGGTCTTGAGTCGATGTAGGGCCTGCTGCAGTGTTGTCCAAGTCCTCGTACTCGTCCATTTCGCGTGATGAAGAATATGAACTGGCCACCAAGGAAGGAACCTTGACCTTCTTGAATTTCTTTGGAGGAGGAGCAGACTAGTCAAAATCTTCCTTGAAGCCCATTTGCTTTAGATCTTCTTCACCATATGGATGTGACAGTATAGCCCAGGTGCGATCAAATACTTCATGGAGGTAGTAATGGTTTTTCTTCACTGCATTATGTGTAGAGGTCATGTTGTGAAGAATAGAACCAACCTGACGCTTAACCCATTTGTGGTTTTGATCCACCTTCTGGTGAAGACTTATAAGCAGCTCTCGGTCAGTCATCACACAAGGAGCAGTAGCTTGAGGACTTGACTTGGTAGCATTGGCAGCAGAATCATGAGTGGAAGAGTCATCATTGGTGGAGTAAGATGCAGCTTTGCGGAACTGACCATCCAATGGACGAGTGCCTTCATCGATAACAGTAGGTGCCTTGCCCTTTCCTTCAGTTGAGGAATATGTCCGTTTGAGGACTTCAATCGGGGGCAAGAAGCTGCCATGGTTAAGAGTGTCAGCCTTGTAGTTGAGTGAAGACCTTGATCTGAGGAATCTCATGATCCATGGAGCATAAGGCTTCAGCTCAAATGGTGAAAGTGCAACATTAGCAAGAGTCCTCATGAAGAAATCATGGTAATTGATAGGGATTCCATGCATGATGTTGAAGAGCATATTCTTCAACATCCCCACAATTTCTTCATCAGAGGAGTCATGACCTTTGATTGGACTGATAGTCTTCGTCAGAATGAGATAGATGGTCCTTGGCACATACAACAAATCCTTCACGAGGAATTTGGTCCTTTGGACTTGTCTAGGCTTCAGCGGCTTCATGAGCACTTGCATATAGTGGTCGGTGAGTTCAGGCTCGTCATACAGACAACGAGCACCTTCTGGTGGAGAACTGAGTGGCAAGGCACGAAGCAATTCAGTGGCTGGTGCCTTGTAGTGAGTGTTTTCGATCATCCAGTCCAACACCCAAGTGTTGATGTCATTTGCTTCACCAGTGATGTGCAGCGTCGCATAGAACTAAAGAATTAGCTCTTCATTCCAGTCAACGATGTCAGTGCAAAAGTTAAGCAGACCTGCATCGTGAATCATACTGAGGACTTGTGTGAAGCAAGGCATGGATTCCATGTCCATGTGAGGAATGTGCTCGTGGTCGAAAACTTTGTCCTTGTCGAAGAGTACTAAGGAATAGAAGTTGGCCTGGCTGGCAGTCCAGAAACGCTTCCTTCTAAGATGAGCATTGTCATATGGGTTGAATTCAGTGAAGAACACACGCTCGCCGAAGAAATCATCAGCCTTGAATTTTTGCTTCTTTGAGAAGGGATCATTTGGTTTGGGTTGAGGAGTGTCAGTCAATTGCATCACCACTTCAGGAATCGCAATCTCAGGTTCCTCGGGCTGAGGAATTTCAGGTTCTTCTGCAGCTGCAGCCTGGGTCATCAGTTCTTCATTCACATTTTCTTCAGCACTAGTGGCTGGAATTTCTTCATGGACGGACGGGATTGCACGAGGTTCATCAGATCCCATATGCACTTCAGTAGCTGATGGGGACTAAGGAATTTGCTTGGAGAGGAGTGAACAACGGCGAGTTGGGGTGCTGACTTTCCCAAAAGTCATCATTCAGTACGGGTGTGGTACAGCCGATGTCCACATCCTCATCTTCCATTTCTTCAACACCTGCCTCTTCAGCAGTGAACTGAGGCATAGGTGAGGAGATGACTAGGGTTGAAGGGATTCTGTCCACTTCAATTTCTTCATCCAACTGCTCTGTCGAAGCAGCAGAAGGAGTTTCTTCATCGAATTCCTCGGGAATCACATATTCTTCAGGCACAACTGTTGCAGTTGCCCTGACTTCTTCATTTTCTTCAGGCGCACCACTAGTAGATGCCCTGGCAATTTCTTCAGAGGCTGGAATTGAGTCATCAGCCCTGGTACTCTCATTTTCTTCAGCAGCCTGACTGACATCAGTGGTGCTAGCATGTTCTTCAGTAGGCTGAGCAGATGCTTCAGCCTGAGGAGTTTCAACATGCACCGGAGTAGTGGCAGTTGAAGTAAATGTCTTCGTCAAATTGACGAATCGAACCTTTGCTCTCTTCCAATTAGCATAGTACCGATTGAAATCATCACTCAGTTGCTTGATTTCAGTTTGCAAAGCAATGGGTTGTTCTGGGGTAAGAGTGAGGACATTGTCCTTGAGGTAGCATTGTTTCTTGTACTGCGCTTTCTTCAGTTGTCTGCCTTGTTCATATTTCCACTTCTCTTCCTCAATGAAATGAGTCAAAACATGACTTTGACTAGGAGTGAGGTTCATCTCCGGCAAAGGCGTGTTAGGGTCCTTGTGCCATGAGTCAATGAAGTCAAGGATCAACTTTGGAACCAATAGCAGTGGCACATTGCTGCCTATGGCTCTAGCGGCCCTGGCTGCCTGTCTCTGATGATTTCAGCAAGTTCTTCATCATCAGCCTCATCATCATCAGAGGGCACTTGGAAGGCGACTTGCTTCTTTTGAGGATCGGACTTGATCGTAGGCCTCGTCCAGTAGTGGCCTTTTTCTTTAGCAGGGATGGACCGGCTGAGGAACTTGGTGCAGCAGTGGAGCTAGCAGATGCTCCTGAGGCAATAGAGATGCCAGTTGTCCTTTGGCACGTGGCGAGATGCACAGGTGCCGAGGATTTGGTCGGAGCAGCTGAAGACTTTGTCGGAGGAACTGAGGACTTTGGAGGAGGTGGAGTAGACTGAGGAATTTTCTGTGAGGGCTTTGAAGATACTGGCCTTGAGGGCATTGCTGAGGAGCTTGGTCGTGAGGGCATTGAAGAAGAAGCACTTGACTTGTGGGCAGGCTTCTTAGGCATCGCCTTCTTCGGCTGACTAGCAGAGGACTCAGCAGCGGTAGCAGTAGCAACAGAATCTTCATTGATTTTCCTCACTGCTTCCATTGCTTGTTTGGTCAGTTTGGCCTAGCGCCTTGCCCATTCATCAGCATAGTCCTCACCGCGCTTGAGGCTGGTGGGATCCGCCAGTTGGCCAGGTGCCAATGGAGGTCTTGAGCATGGAGGGTTGAGCGTGAATTTCTTCATGTACTTGGGAGTAACATACCTATACTCCCTCCATTCTCGTGCCCATCTCCTCTCAATCAGTTGTATGCGCAACTTGCGCTGATTCTTGTCCTCCTTGCCAAACTTGGCCTCATCAGGAGTGCAGTATCCAGCATAAATGTCCTCAGGGATTTCAAACGCAGTATTGACCTCAGGCCTCTTTCCTTCCTTCTGTGGCTTCTTACCATCACCCATTTTCTTCAGCTGAGGAATATGAACAACTGAAGTTTCTGAAGAGGTATGCAACTTTTCTTCGAGGAACGCTGCAAATGAGTTAAGTTGATGAGAACCTAGTGATTCAGCAGCGGACATTTGTACCTATGAACAGAGTATAGTTGCGAGGAATTTGGAGAGGTCATATGCGTTCACAGAAGATTTTCAAAAAGAATGGGTTTGAGGAATTTGACCGATGAGTCTTGAAGAATTTCACTAAGTGTTCTTTATCTTAGGTTCCAGAGTTGTACAGATTTGAAAATCCACACAATTGAGGAATCTTGAAGAAAATCATTGCTTAGAGAAACGAATCAAGAACAGATAACATGTGAGGTGTTTAGTGTGTGAAGATTTGAAGAATAAACACCTTTGAAGATTTTCAAGAAAAACACATGAATCAAAGCAGGCAATAAAAGTAACTTTTAATTACCCCTTGATGAAGAACACGACAAACTGGGAAGTGTTGAAGTGGAGTTTGTCCGATCAGATCTTCCACGCCCTAACTCGGCAAAGGAAGACAGCTACGGCGGTGGCAGAGTGAAGAAATCCGCAACCGGCGCGAGTCGACGGCGACGAGGTCGAGGCAGTGAAGCTCTTCCTCACTGGCGACGATGAAGTAGCGGCGGTGCTAGGGTTTGGGAAGCTCGAGCGGGAGTGAGGTCGAGCAAAGTAAAATGAAGTGAGGAAGAGGCAGGGGTATTTATAATGGCAGTGAAAAAACTGTACGCCAGAAGGTTTCGGACGAACGTGCCCCTGGCCCTTCTCATTCACGTGACATGTGTCACCCACGTACTGTGAGGTGGTGATCTTGTAGGATCGTGGGTGAATAGATAAGTATTGTCATGGGATGCGGAACGGTTTGAGCGGCTAAGCCAAAAATTCAGATAAGATTATTTTAAGTTTCCGTTCGCAATTTCTTCAGCTGTCAAGGACACAGTGAAGATTTTGAACGAGTTTCAAATTAGAACGCATATGAAGAATTTGTGAAAGATTAGGTTGAGTTTAGCAGAGAGGGGGAAGGGTCCGATCACATTCACTTAGTAGAAAAAGTCAACTTGAAGAATTAGCAATAAGTGAATGCTATAGAGGACATAAACTCATATGTATATATATATATTCAAATGAAGACAAACGATGGAAGTAGTGAAGACATTGCAAGTTGAAGAATTTGAAAAACTGAGGAATTTCAAAAACTGAGGAAAAAGTCAAATTTTAAGATTTTCAACTTTTTGTGGTGGCGTACCCCACCGTATAGGAAAGCTGACTTCAGACACCACGTACAATTGTCATAGGGCTCTGAGAGCCAATTTCTTCGTTAATTTCTTCACACTTAGAGGGTTAGTCTTCATTGATTGAATAAAAACGTTATTTCGTGTGTTGCGCATCTAAGTCATCAAGTCAGCATAAGTGTTAAGATGAGTGTCCATTTCAGAGAACATTCGAAGATTCTAGGATATTTAGCTCACACCGCAACTTGCTAAATCTCCTCTCATCCAAGGGCTTAGTGAAAATATCAGCTAGCTGATCTTCAGTGCTTGCATGACAGATGGAGATATTGCCCTTCAACACATGATCATGAAGAAAATGATGACGAATCTGGATGTGCTTTGTCTTCGAGTGCTGAATTGGGCTATGAGCAATCTTGATAGCGCTCTCATTGTCGCAGTAGAAAGGCACATTCTTCACATTGATGCCATAGTCCTTGAGTGTTTGCTTCATCCATAGTAATTGAGCATAGCACGACCCAGCAGCAATGTACTCAGCTTCTGAAGTGGAGAGTGATACGCAGTTCTGTTTCTTCGAGGACCAACAGACCAAAGATCGTCCGAGGAAATGGCATGTGCCTGACGTTGACTTGCGGTCCACGCGATCGCCAGCATAGTCAGAGTCTGAATATCCAATGAGATCAAATGAAGAGCCCTTGGGATACCATAATCCAAGTGTTGATGTGTGAGCTAGATATCGAAGAATATGCTTCACAGCCTTATGGTGTGATTCCTCCGATGTAGCTTGAAATCGGGCACACATGCAAACACTAAGCATAATATCTGGCCTAGATGCACATAGGTACAATAAAGAGCCAATCATGGAGCGGTATACCTTTTGATCGAAGTCTTGACCATTTTCATCAGTGCATAGATGGCCATTTGTGGGCATTGGAATTTTGACCCCTTTGCAGTCTTGCATGCCGAATTTCCTCAATACATCTTTGAGGCATTTCTCCTGAGATATGAATATGCCATTGCACTGTTGACGAATTTGAAGACCTAAAAAGAATTTCAATTCTCCCATCATAGACATTTGATATTCTTCACTCATCATATAGGCAAATTCATCACTATAACGTTGGTCAGTACAGCCGAAGATAATATCATCAACATATATTTGGCACACAAACAATTCATCATCATAAGATTTTGTGAAAAGAGTTGGGTCGAGTTACCCGGGTTTGAAGCCTTTCTTCATGAGAAATTCCTTCAAAGTATCATACCATGCCCGAGGGGCTTGCTTGAGGCCATACAGGGCCTTGTTGAGTCTGAAGACTTTGTCGGGATTCTTTGGATCTTCAAAACCTGGGGGTTGATCAACATATACTTCTTCCTCAAGCTTACCATTGAGGAATGCACTTTTCACATCCATTTGATATAAAGTGATATTATGATGGTTAGCGTAAGCAAGTAATATGCGAATAGCCTCAAGTCTACCAACAGGGGCAAAAGTTTCATCAAAATCAATTCCCTCAACCTGTGTGTAGCCTTGAGCTACAAGTCGTGCCTTATTCCTCACCACAAGGCCATTTTCATCTTGCTTGTTGTGGTAGATCCATTTAGTGCCAATGATGTTGTGCTTGCGAGGATCTGGACGTTTGACCAGTTCCCAGACGTTGTTGAGCTCGAACTGATGTAATTCTTCTTGCATAGCCTGAATCCACTCAGGCTCCAGAAATGCTTCATCTACCTTAGTGAGCTCTGAGATAGAGACAAAAGCAAAGTGCCCACAAAAGTTAGATAAATGTGAAGATTTTGAGCGTGTGAGAGGATCTGGTGCTTCAATGTCATCAATGATCTTCTCGATTTGCACTTCGTTAGCAATGCGAGGATGAGTGGGTTGTCTTCGAGGAATTTGATCCTCATTCCCTTCAGGAGCATTTTCTTCAGCACCATTTTCTTCAGGTGCACCATCCCGGTGATCATCATGATCTAGAATGAATTCTTCAGCAGATTCTTCGGTAGGAATGACATCCTCGGTAGCCTTGAACTTGATAGAATCCTCAGGTGCTGGTTCATCTATCACAGAAGGTAGGTGCTCTCTTTGCGAGCCATTAGTTTCATCGAATCGCACATCTACAGTTTCAACAACTTTGTGAAGAACACTGTTGAAGACTCTGTAGGTGTGCGAGTCCTTTCCATAACCAAGCATAAAACCTTCATGTGCTTTTGGTGAGAATTTGGAAGTGTGATGAGGATCTCTAATCCAACATTTAGCACCGAAGACTTTGAAATAACTCACATTTGGCTTTTTGTCAGTGAGGAGTTCATACGCAGTTTTCTTGAAGAATTTGTGAAGATATACCATGTTGATGACGTGGCACGCAATATCAATTGCCTCAATCCAGAAGCGATGAGGCGTCTTGTATTCATCAAGCATAGTGCGAGCCATTTCAGCGAGGGTTCTATTCTTGCGCTCCACGACGCCATTCTGCTGAGGAGTGTAAGGAGCAGATAACTCATGAGTAATACCAAGTTCATCAAGATAGCCATCTAGACCGGAATTCTTGAACTCGGTCCCATTGTCAGTTCTGATGTGCTTGATCTTCACACCAAAGTTGGTTGAAGCCCTCAAGGAAAATCGTTTGAAGACTTCCTGCACTTCATGTTTGTAAGTGACAATGTGCACCCATGTGTAACGGGAATAATCATCAACAATAACAAAGCCATATTGAGATGCATCATTCAGAATTGCAGAATAATGGTTAGGACCAAAGAGATCCATGTGAAGCAATTCAAATGGTCGAGTGGTAGTCATGACAGTCTTCGCTGGATGCTTGGACTTTGTCATCTTTACAGTTTCACATGCTCCGCTGAAAGAACGAGGATGTCGCCTAGAGGGGGGGTGAATAGGCGCTTTAAAATAATTATGGTTTAGGCTTGAACAAATGCGGAATAAACCTAGCGGTTAATTTGTCAAGCACAAAACCTACAACAACTAGGCTCACCTATGTGCACCAACAACTTATGCTAAGCAAGATAAGCAACTATGTGATAGCAAGATATATGACAAAGAACGATATGGCCATCACAAAGTAAAGTGCATAAGTAAAGGGGCTCGGGTAAGAGATAACCGAGGCACGCGGAGACGAGGATGTATCCCGAAGTTCACACCCTTGCGGATGCTAATCTCCGTTTGGAGCGGTGTGGAGGCACAATGCTCCCCAAGAAGCCACTAGGGCCACCGTAATCTCCTCACGCCCTTGCACAATGCAAGATGCCGTGATTCTACTAAGGGACCCTTGAGGGCGGTCACCGAACCCGTACAAATGGCGACCCTTGGGGGCGGTCACCGAACCCGTACACTTTGGCAACCCTTGGGGGCGGTCACCGGTACCCGTCAAATTGCTCGGGGCGATCTCCACAACCTAATTGGAGACCCCGACGCTTGCCCGGAGCTTTACACCACAATGATTGAGCTTCGAACACCACCAACCGTCTAGGGCACCAAGGCACCCAAGAGGAACAACCTCTAGGGTGCCCAAACACCCAAGAGTAATAAGCTTCTCAAACTTCACTTCCACGTATCACTGTGGAGAACTCAAACCGATGCACCAAATACAATGGCAAGGGCACACGGAGTGCCCAAGTCCTTCTCTCCCAAATCCCACCAAAGCAACTAATGCTAGGGAGGAAAATGAGAGGAAGAACGAAAGAAGAACACGAAGAACTCCAAGATCTAGATCCAAGGGGTTCCCCTCACTTAGAGGAGAAAGTGATTGGTGGAAACGTGGATCTAGATCTCCTCTCTCTTTTCCCTCAAGAACTAGCAAGAATCCATGGAGGGATTGAGAGTTAGCAAGCTCGAAGAAGGTCAACAATGGGGGAAGAACACGAGCTCAAAGGATTAGGTTCATTGGGGAAGAAGACCCCCTTTTATAGGACCTCCCGAATCCAACCCTTATGTGCTCAGGTCGTGCACAAGCGGTACTACCGCTTGGAGGAGTGGTACTACCGCTTAGCACGGTCAAAACAGCCCAAACGAGAGAGAAAACACGAGATTTTGGTCCGGGGCGGTACTACCGCTTAGGAGCCACGGTAGTACTGCTCTGGAGCGGTACTACCGCTCAGGAGCAGCGGTAGTACCGCTCTGGAGCGGTAGTAAAAAATTACATCCGTTCTAGTCGCGGTAGTACCGCTGCAGCCTTTACCAAAACAGCCACAACTTTTGCAAACGGACTCCGAATTCAACGAAACCAAGTTTGTTGGAAAGCTAACGACATGGGCCAACACAATATTGATAGAAATATCAAGAATAAGCAAATGAGAAAAGTCCCATAAGAAAATGGTGAGAACCCATCATCAGATAAGACTGGTAAAACCTCCAACACTGAAAACATCATAGAAGACGCATGCGAACTCCGTTTTCGATGAACTCAAGCTTGTCATCAAGATGACCATAAGCTCTAAGACTCACAAAGATAACCAAACAAGAACCAAGAAACATGATGCAAGGATGCAATGGTTTGAGCTCTCTACTAACGATACGATCAAGCTACCAACTTGAGAGCCCCCCTTGATAGTACGGCAAACGATCCTATAACTCGGTCTCCCAACTACCACCACAAGACCGGTAAAATAGAAAACCTATCTAAGGAAAACCTTTGCCTTGCACATGGTCCACTTGAGCTAGATGAAGACGATCTTGACTCCCTCAAGTTGGACCACCTTTCTTGATTGCGTTGGCTCGATGAAGACTAGATGATTGCTCCCCCATAGTTCACTATGGGTGAGCCACTCTTCGGCACATCTTCACAAGTCCATTGACACCACAATGGATGGCAAGATTCAAGCACTTTATCTCTTCGTGATGCTCCACTTAAACTTGCACACGGCAATCTTGATGACGATCACCACTTGATGCCATCCTTTCCATGGGTTGTATGATATCTTCCTCTTGACGCAAGCCCATGGATACGTACCTAACCCCAAATACAACTCTCACTTAGACCATGGGTTAGTACATAAAGTTTAATGGACAATGCTTACCATACCATGGGATCACTTGATCCCTCTCGGTACATCTTCTATGCTTTGTGAGTTAATCAACTTGATTCACTCTTGACTTCGTCTTGATCAACCTTGAATCTTTGCAACTCTCTTCATTTGGATGATGTCTTGAAGGTAAACATGAATGATCACACAACCTTCTTCTTCAAGACATGCTTGCAATAAGCTCAACACTCGCATGACCAATCTTTGGATAATTCCTTAATAGCACCTTAGTCAACTCAAAAACTCCTTGAAACCAACACATGGACTTCAAGAAAAGCCTATGGACAAATCCTTCAAATACAACTCAAGACAACCATTAGTCCATAGAGATTGTCATCAATTACCAAAACCAAACATGGGGGCACCGCATGTTCTTTCAATCTCCCCCATTTTGGTAATTGATGACAATCACTTTCGAGAGAGTTTATATAAGGAATTATGCATCACCATGCAATTCAACAACTAATAGTGCATGCGAATGAGATGCAAATGCTAAGGAACAAAAACAAAGCAAGAAGAGATAACTCTCTAAACTTATCCACAAAACTCTCTGAAACTTCTTCCCCATTGGCATCGATTGCCAAAATGGGCGAAAATCTAAGAAGGCCAATATAAATTGTGGTCCTCCATAAATTGTGTATTTCTCAACAAGAGAGTGGAATGCAATACACATACCCAACTGCCAATACTTGGAGGAAGACAAACTATATTGATGCCCAAAGATTGCAACAAAAAGATATGCCTCAAAGACATAACAAAGAGAGACACAAGCAATCAGAAGATACCAATTGAAGCAAGCAATCAACGGATATCAATTGAACCAACTAGACCAATGGTCCTACATGCCACAAGAATAAAGATATTATGAAAAGCGCAAAGGAGTGTTCTAAAGAAATTAGAGAAGCTCCCCATGATTTGTGCACACATAAGAATTTTTGTATTTGAATACAAAGTGCACAAAATAGGATCATAGCTCCCCCAAAATCAATAGAAACTCACATCCAGTGCAAGTGAGCATATAGGAAACAAAGCCTAGCGCTTGCAACAAGCACATGGTTGAGCAACATGTAAAAGAGGCAACTTAAGAATAGGCTCAACCAAAATGATGTGTGTGAGTCATGGCGAAGCACTTGAGAAGACTAAGATTAGGATGAGCATTAAGCATCAACATAGTCTTGAAAGAATGAGGCACACAGTGCAAGGCCTATCATTCCCACACACAACTGGCAAATGGGTTCACAAGCTTACTAATAAGCAAAAGAGAACCTATGCTTGTGACAACCCGTGGTGAATATAGATGAGGGGAGGCTCATCAAGACGAGGGATACCAATTAAGATGGCAAAAACCTCGTAAAGATAAGCAAGAGGAAAATAATCTTCACCACAAAAGAGTGCAACAAGATGCAACGATAGAGGACACGCACTCAAGGCAAAAGCTTTCACGGATCCACCAAAGAAATAACATAAGAAAGACAAGGTGGACGTGAAAGAAAAGATATCAACTAGAGATGTAATTTCTCTCAAGTGTATAAGGTTCTATGTAGACGAAATCATGATGATATATATATCTAGAAAGAAGGATGTACACCCGAAATAGTTACAACACGAAGGAACAAGATATCCACAAGGAAGTCATAAATATACCAATAAGATATTTGCTTGAAAGCATAGCACTTGGATAGATATGGTCTTATTGTATATAAATGAAGTCCAAACACACATCCATCAAAGGTATCACAACTAGCAACAAGAGATCATCGTTGGGATGCTTTGAGAAAGGAAACAAGTATCGCAAGATATGAAATGAATATCATGCCAAGATGCAACCTACACAAGGTTGAATGCAAGAGGAGAAAGCATGAATAGATACTTGTTACCGAGATCTCATTGGAAGGATGTAGTAGATACCAATTGAAGGTAGATAGTAGTTCATTGATCATCCTTGCTTGACTCCAATATGCACATGGTGACAACACCTTCCTTGTGAGTGAGCCGAGCATCCAATGCATCTCCAAATGTTCCTAGAAGAACAACACAAACTAAACGATACCCAAACTCATCGGGACCAAATAGTTAGAAACACCAATACATAGGACAAGCTCCACATAAATATGTGCATATAGATATGAAAATGAATTTCATGCACATCTCATCCAAATTGAGACTAGGTGGAGTTTCCCCTATATATTAAGTCAAAGAAAGAAAGCATGCCAAATGAAATACATGAAGTAAACATGCATGCTCAAGACTTTCAAAACCCGAAACCAAAAACAAAGAAATGCCAAGTGAAAAGGATACCAAATGGAGAAATCATCACTTGGGAGATATCATTAAAGATACATCAAGGAATGAGATATCCATTGATACACACTAAACTAAAGATGTCAAACTCCCAAAGAGAGGATGGTTCCAAATAAACCAGGCTCTCAACAAAGTTTCATGATGGCACAAAGTACCAAAAAGAAATGGCTTGCCTTCCACCAAAACACACTTGATAAGGATCACAAGAAGAGTGTTCTAAAGAAAATAGGATAGCTCCCCCACGAGTTGTGCCTTATATAGGATTTGCATTTGAATACAAAATGCACAAGGTGGGATCACTACTTTCACTATATCTAGAAAACACTAGACAAGAACAAGAAATAAACAAGATCCACAAGTGGTAGGGAAGAAACCGGGAGTTGACACAAACCTTGGCAAGAGAAAAGGAAAATAAAAACAAAAGCCAAAGTAAAGATGATCAACAAATTCTACCACACATAAGTGACTACCAATTGTCAAAAGACAATTAGTATTTGGAAATAATTCCCGGTGGTAGATAACAAGGACATACAACATCATCTTCACAACAAACACAAGCAAATTGCAACTTGTAGAGCTAACATGCCACCTAGGAACAAGATAATCTACAATATCAATTCTAGGTGACAATATCTCAATGTACACATTTTCTAGGCTTGTAATATGCACTTAGCATATTACTCCCCCATAATGTGATAGCAATAAGAACTTAACAAGAGGCAATAAGAGGAACAAACAAGAGATAATTAATGGACTATTTAGAATTTGAATTTCTCATGAGAGATATACCACCTAGCGACTAGATAAACTTGTAATATCAATACTAGATGGTATTCCTCATGTACACACATTTATAGGATTGTGAGGTGCACAAAGCACATCACTCCCCCAAAATGGGATGTTCCATTAATCTCTCACACGAGCCAACTAGGATACAAACAAGAAGCATAAAGGCTCAACACACAACACACACGTACATGGTGTGCAAGCCAACACACACATACTTGATTGCTCAAGATAAGCAACTTGGAATCACAACATATACAAACACATGCAAGGAACAAAACCAAAACATGCAAGGGGTCAAGTAACTTTCAATGTAAGCAATTTTAAGTACAAGTTACCGCAAGGAGGCACATTGGATATAAGATATAAACTTGATGATTCAATTGACTTGGCTTGAGACAATAAGAGTGATGAAGTCCCCTTAATTCTTCATAATGTAGCCAAGTCTCCAATGCCCTCCAACAACACCTATTGATCAAGTTTGAGCTTGTTGGTCCCCAACCAAGTTGGGTCCTAAGAGGTTAGTCACAATAGGTTTGGCTACCCAAATGGTTCTTTGCTTGACACCACTTTGAGTACCAACAAACTTGGCAAACACATTGCCAACCTTATCCTTACCAAGAGAATAGATATCATCAATAATAATTGGGTTGGATAAGTTACCACTAGTGCATGAAGAAGCGACGTGACCTTTCTCACGACATAAGTAGCAACGTCTACTCTTCACTTTCTTCTCACTTGATTTCTCAATTTGAGAAGCATTAACTTGAGTCTTCTTGGGAAGAGGCCTTTCTTCAACTTGATGTTGAGCATGAGATTGAACTTGTGCCCTCTTCCCTTGTTGCTTGACACTAATGGCCTTCTTCTTCAATGGGCAAGATCTAACATGATGCCCTTCGACTTTGCACTTGAAGCAAACAATCTTGGCCGAATTCTTGACTTGTTCTTCGCCCTTCTTCTTGTTCAACTTGGACTTCTTCTTCTTGTTGGAGTTGAATCCAAGTCCACCTTTGTCATTGGGGGATTTTTGCACACTCAAGATATTGTTGAGTGTGGCCTTCCCTTCATGACACTTTTCCAAGTCTTTCTTCAAAGAAGTGACTTGGGCCTTGAGCTCTTTGATTTCCTCTACATGATTAGTCTCAACACAAGTACTAGAGGAAGTATAAGCTTCATCGTTAGAGCAACAAGGCAAGGAAAGCAATTCATCACAAGATGTACCAACATTGTGAGTAGATGAATTACAAGGACTAGCACATGGCAATATACTATTTTGACTACAAGTAGTGCTAGTATCCACACGAGGCTCACTAGATGTTACCTTAGCAATCATGGCCTCATGAGCTATCTTTAGCATACTATGGGATACTAGAAGATCATCATGAGAGCTTGAGAGCTTTTCATGACTTTCTTCCAATTTCCCATAATTGCAAGATAGCACCTCAAGTTGAGCCCGTAGCTCAACATTCTCCTTCAAAATGGATGCTTCACAAGTAATAGAATTAGTAGCACAAGCATCATCATTAACAACAAGAGGAGAAGGCAACTTGGCAAGCTCTTTTAAATAAGAAGCTTCAAGTTGGGCATGAGACTCGGTGAGTTTGATGAGCTCACCCTTGATGACCCTTGAGCCATTTCCGAGGTGCTCAAAATCCTCAAGGAGTCTAGCATGAGAAACTTCAAGCTTAGCATTTGTAGTTTTGAAATCGTTGGCCACCTCAAGAGCTCTATCATGAGATTCCCTCACTCTAGATAATTCTAGAGCAAAAGTCTCCTCAAGAGATTCGGAGGTGGTTTGTTCATGTTCAAGAGCTTGAGATAGCTCCGTGATCTCATTTCCGTAATCACGCCCATGAGCTTCCATTTTCTCAATGGTGACCTCATGCTCCTCGAGATGAGATTCCAACTCCTCAATATATTTCTTGCCCTCAATGGCAATGGACATAATTTCCATGAAGTTGGAATGAGCAATTTTATTTTTATGAAGAGCTTTAAAAATCATCTCCCCCTTAGTTTTTAAGGAGGCAACATTATCATTCTCTTCATCATTATCCTCAACATCATTAGCATCGACATCATCATCAAGAGACATATTGGGGTACAAAGTAGGAGATACCTTTGACGCCTTAGCCGTAAGGCAAAAAGCAATAGATGATGATGTAGGATCCCTTGAGGCACCATTAAACACCACATCTTGTTCCATGGAGTGTTCGGTTTCCTCTACATTGTTAGCACAACAATTCGAGGAAACAGATACATTTTTATCATGGCAACAAGACATAGCAAGCATATCATCATGAGATTTAGTCAAGCAATTTGTACATGATATGCAAGAACTATCAACACAAGCATGTGAAACATTTGGAGTGCTCGAAGTGTTAAAGACCAAAGAAGGAGCGTTGCAATAATATAGTGATGAAGGATCATCCACAATAAGCATACTATCACCATTGCAATGACCAACACTACTCACCATATCATTACCTTGTGGCAAACCACATGTAGGTGAAGTAGAAGAAGTTGAGAAGACTATACGACCGGAGGTGGAGGGGGAACAATCATCCCCACAAATATTGGACACACCATATTTATCTTGAAGCTTTGTCCACAACTCATGAGCATCCCGGAACGGCATGAGTTGAAAAATAACTACATTGCTCAAAGCATCAAAAAGCACATTAGAAGCTTGAGCATTGAGATAAGAGTTTTTCTCATCCTCTAAAGATAATCTTTGGGGATCCTTTGGAGGAGAAAAACCCATATCTACTATTCGCTCTAAATTTGGGTCCATGACCCTAAAGAGATTAAGCATGCGAATTACCCAAACATCAAAATTTGTGCCATCGAAACTAAGAGTGTTAGAGAATCCTAATCCCCTAGTCGACATCTTTACTCTCTAGGTGGTTAAGCCTAACAAAGAGAGACGTGGCTCTGATACCAATTGAAAGAACGAGGATGTCGCCTAGAGGGGGGGGGGTGAATAGGCGCTTTAAAATAATTATGGTTTAGGCTTGAACAAATGCAGAATAAACCTAGCGGTTAATTTGTCAAGCACAAAACCTACAACAACTAGGCTCACCTATGTGCACCAACAACTTATGCTAAGCAAGATAAGCAACTATGTGATAGCAAGATATATGACAAAGAACAATATGGCTATCACAAAGTAAAGTGCATAAGTAAAGGGGCTCGGGTAAGAGCTAACCGAGGCACGCGGAGACGAGGATGTACCCCAAAGTTCACACCCTTGCGGATGCTAATCTCCGTTTGGAGCGGTGTGGAGGCACAATGCTCCCCAAGAAGCCACTAGGGCCACCGTAATCTCCTCACGCCCTCGCACAATGCAAGATGTCGTGATTCCGCTAAAGGACCCTTGAGGGCGGTCACCGAACCCGTACAAATGGCGACCCGTGGGGGCGATCACCGAACCCGTACACTTTGGCAACCCTTGGGGGCGGTCACCGGTACCCGTCAAATTGCTTGGGGCAATCTTCACAACCTAATTGGAGACCCCGACGCTTGCCCGGAGCTTTACACCACAATGATTGAGCTCCGAACACCACCAACCGTCTAGGGCACCAAGGCACCCAAGAGGAACAACCTCTAGGGTGCCCAAACACCCAAGAGTAATAAGCTTCTCAAACTTCACTTCCACGTATCACCGTGGAGAACTCAAACCGATGCACCAAATGCAATGGCAAGGGCACACGGAGTGCCCAAGTCCTTCTCTCCCAAATCCCACCAAAGCAACTAATGCTAGGGAGGAAAATGAGAGGAAGAACGAAAGAAGAACACGAAGAACTCCAAGATCTAGATCCAAGGGGTTCCCCTCACTTAGAGGAGAAAGTGATTGGTGGAAACGTGGATCTAGATCTCCTCTCTCTTTTCCCTCAAGAACTAGCAAGAATCCATGGAGGGATTGAGAGTTAGCAAGCTCGAAGAAGGTCAACAATGGGGGAAGAACACGAGCTCAAAGGATTAGGTTCATTGGGGAAGAAGACCCCCTTTTATAGGACCTCCCAAATCCAACCGTTATGTGCTCAGGTCGTGCACAAGCGGTACTACCGCTTAGCACGGTCAAAACAGCCCAAACGAGAGAGAAAACACGAGATTTTGGTCCGGGGCGGTACTACCGCTTAGGAGCCATGGTAGTACTGCTCTGGAGCGGTATTACCGCTCAGGAGCAGCGGTAGTACCGCTCTGGAGCGGTAGTAAAAAATTGCATCCGCTCTAGTCGCGGTAGTACCGCTGCAGCCTTTACCAAAACAGCCACAACTTTTGCAAACAGACTCCGAATTCAACGAAACCAAGTTTGTTGGAAAGCTAACGACATGGGCTAACAAAATATTGATAGAAATATCAAGAATAAGCAAATGAGAAAAGTCCCATAAGAAAATGGTGAGAACCCTTCATCGGATAAGACCGGTAAAACCTCCAACACTGAAAACATCATAGAAGACACATGCGAACTCCATTTTCGATGAACTCAAGCTTGTCATCAAGATGACCATAAGCTCTAAGACTCACAAAGATAACCAAACAAGAACCAAGAAACATGATGCAAGGATGCAATGGTTTGAGCTCTCTACTAATGATACGATCAAGCTACCAACTTGAGAGCCCCCCTTGATAGTATGGCAAACGATCCTATAACTCGGTCTCCCAACTACCACCACAAGACCGGTAAAATAGAAAACCTATCAAGGGAAAACCTTTGCCTTGCACATGGTCCACTTGAGCTAGATGAAGACGATCTTGACTCCCTCAAGTTGGACCACCTTTCTTGATTGCGTTGGCTCGATGAAGACTAGATGATTGCTCCCCCATAGTTCACTATGGGTGAGCCACTCTTCGGCACATCTTCACAAGTCCATTGACACCACAATGGATGGCAAGATTCAAGCACTTGATCTCTTCGTGATGCTCCACTTGAACTTGCACACGGCAATCTTGATGACAATCACCACTTGATGTCATCCTTTCCATGGGTTGTATGATATCTTCCTCTTGACGCAAGCCCATGGATACGTACCTAACCCACATACAACTCTCACATAGACCATGGGTTAGTACATAAAGTTTAATGGACAATGCTTACCGTACCATGGGATCACTTGATCCCTCTCGGTACATCTTCTATGCTTTGTGAGTTGATCAACTTGATTCACTCTTGACTTAGTCTTGATCAACCTTGAATATTTGCAACTCTCTTCATTTGGATGATGTCTTGAAGGTAAACATGAATGATCACACAACCTTCTTATTCAAGACATGCTTGCAATAAGCTCAACACTCGCATGACCAATCTTTGGATAATTCCTTAATAGCACCTTGGTCAACTCAAAAACTCCTTGAAACCAACTCATGGACTTCAAGAAAAGCCTATGGACAAATCCTTCAAATACAACTAAAGACAACCATTAGTCCATAGAGATTGTCATCAATTACCAAAACCAAACATGGGGGCACCGCATGTTCTTTCATCCGCACAAGTGATCTTTGAGGAATTTGACATTCTCAATGCCAATGACATGTTTCTTCTTCGCAAGCATGTGCAGATTCCTCATGCCAGCATGACCAAGTCGTCGATGCCATAGCCAGCCTTCTGAAGCTTTTGCAAGTAAGCACACGGCTGGTTGTGGTCGTGTAGAGAAATCAACAATATACAAGTCTCCTCTCCTAAAGCCTTCGAAGACTTTGGAATGGTCAGCTTCCATGATCACAACACAACGATATCTTCCAAAGACAACAACCTTATCAAGATCACAAAGCATTGAGACAGACATGAGGTTGTATCCTAAGGACTCGACAAGCATGACTTTGTCCATGTGTCGATCCTTTGAGATCGCAACCTTACCTAGACCCAATACCTGACTTTTGCCTTTGTCTGCGAAAATGATATGCTTCAGATGTGATGGTGATAAAGGAGCATCCATCAATAGATTCTTGTCACCAGTCACGTGATTCGTACATCCACTATCGAGGACCCACTCGTTTGCTTTGGGTTGATCATCCTGCAGATGAATTAGTGCAACTTACGAACTCATATACTTCATTAGTGAAGAATATGACATCAATATCATCAGAACAATTTCATCAAGCAACGGCACAGATAAATGAGTATGAGGACGTGTGAAATGAACAATCATTTCTTCATGATTAGCCTGCGTCCTTTCAGGCATATTCAGGTCTCTAGCAAATTCTTCAGACGTTTTGAGCACGTCTGGAGACCTGACCCTGCATAAGAGATTAGTTCTTTTTCTTCACCGCCCACATCTGAAGGGGTGGCAAAGAATTCATCACTCTGCGAGCACCATATGAAAAAGGTGGCATAGAAGCCAGTCCGCTTCGTTTCACATAAAAGGGGTTAGGGTAAGCATATGAATAAGCAGAGAAATTCTTCGAGGACTTATGAACATAATGATTTGAAGAATAAAGCTCATATTCATAGCCCTTAGCTCTACCCTGCGAAACAAAGGGGTTAGCACGATGATGATCATGTGAGGATTTTGATCCGGTTGAAGAATTTGATCCATATGAAGAATTAGGTCCATATGAAGAATTTGATCTGGGGTTCCTATTCTTCACTGGTTGTGTCATGAGGACATTCACCTGAAGACTTTCAAGATGACTTTTGGGAACCCAGATTTTCTTCATAGGGGAACCGTTCCTGCAGTTAGTGCCAACATATCTAGCAAATACTTCACCATTCTGATTTTTGAACAGTTTATAGTTGGAGTCAAATGACTCATCAGAAGAATGAGGAGATTCACATGTAAAGCCAGATAAATTGGATGGATCAACTGGAGGTCCCTTTGCAGCAACCCATGAGGTTTTCGGATACTGCTCAGGCTTCCAATATGTTCCATCAGCATTGAGTTTCCTTTCAAAGGCAATACCCTCTTTCCTAGGGTTCCTGTTGAGGATCTGCTTTTTAAGCACATCACAAAGAATCTGATGCTCTTTGAGACTTTTGTACATGCCTGTCGTGTACAATTCCTTCAGCCCTGCATCATCGGTAGTACTTGTAGTGTCCTCAGATGAGGAATTAGTGATAGCAGAGACATGTGAAGAATTTGTAACATTTAAAGCATTTGAACATTCAGGTGAAGAATTAGCAGATTCACGTTCAATGCAGTTCAGACATGGAGGAACAAATTCTTCCTGAGTATCGCTGATTTGTTGAGCAAGTAATGAATCGCGCTCCTTCTGAAGATCTTCATTCGCCCTGGAAAGGAGCCATTGGAGCTCTCCGGCAGGCCACTCTGGCCGCTGCCACCGTCCGAGCTAGGCGACCTAAGCTAGAGCTCCAACGTCTGTGATCCCTTAGCCTGCCAACGTGGATGAGTGTTGGGTCTTCCAGCAGTTGACGGAAGGATGGATGGCACGCGGTCGGGTTCACCACCGTCTTTGGAGGCTCAGGCACCCAAAGCAGACGACACGCTGGAATTTCATCCGGATCCACACACCATGCCCGTAGCTTTAAGAGGGAGAGGTCCTCTCTGTTAACCGTCTCGGGCGCCAAGCTCTCAATCAGGCACGATGTACCCAACAGCTCCATAGCCGTCTCCCTCGACCATGCATGCGATGGCACCCCCTCAATCATGAGATCGACCTGAACGCGCATCAGCTTGGACTTCGCTTGCGCCTGTCACAGCCATGGCTTGTGAAAAGCTTGAATCCCTGATACTCAACGAATGATACCCCCCAGAGCTCTGTTACGGAGATCATGCGACACAAAGACCACCAAGAAATCTTCGGGATGGAACTTGTGCACTGAAAAACAGTGCCTTGGGATGTCGAGCTGCTCTGAGATGGCGATCGCCGCATCCACGTAGGTGACCGGTGGCCTCGCGCCGCCCACGTAAGCCACCGCCGCCAACTGCAGATGCGCTCTAGGTCTGTCATTCCTGCCGAACGCTGCAGAATGCAAACATCTGCACGCACCAGCGGAGGCAGACTTGTGGACACCATGGGAGGGAAGCCGGGCGCAACTGGCGAGGAAAGCGTCGGAGGCGTGTCCTGCCTAGGCTCCATCGGCCTTCCCCCCCATGGCCGATGCCGGCAAGGTCTGGCGGGTGTTGGACACCTTGTGGATCATAGCCCGCCGCAGCTCCTCCGCCGAGATCGGACTGCGCGACACCGTGCACTGGGAGGAGACATGCCCTGAGAAACCACAACGGATTCAGAGCGGTTCGTTCGTGCAATCACTCCGTGGATGCACCTCCTGAAAGCACCTGAAGCAGAGGTCGTACAATTCCGGTGGAATCAGACGCCTTCCGAGGAGGAGGAAGATGGCACGGGGCTCCTCTGACCGCCAGCCTCCTGCTGGCGCCGCAGAGCATAATGACGAAGCCAGCGGGCCTTGCGGGTCGGACCTGACCTGCACCACCCCGCCGCTTGTGTCGGCGCCTCAACCTCGGCCTGGGTCGCACCAGCCGACGACGAGTTGGGCGACCCGGGCGAGATGGACATGCCAAGCTCCGAGACCACCGGACTCTCCCGCAGGAAGGCAGATGGCACCGAGGGCGGGCTGCGAGATCCCGACGCCATGGGTGCAT
>NC_057804.1:36093198-36093729 GCF_018294505.1 Triticum aestivum | reverse complement strand
CCGGCGTCAGAGTGGCGGCCGGCGGAGGGGGCTAGGCGCCTATTTGCAACTTGAAAATGAGAAACGTGATGGACAATTTGGAGAGAATTCTGACCCCGGGATTTTGTCATAGACAAATGTACGAAACAAATCCAATTTGTAAGAACAAAAAAACTGAAGCGAGAAGTAGAAACAGAGCGGTGGAACGGCCGGACTGCACTGCCCACCACCACCGGTGTGGGCGTGGCGGGTCGTGGGTAGTGGGGATGCGCGAGTGGGAAGGGAAGAGAAGCCGGTCGCGACAGACCACGGCCCGCCCGCCCGCCCGCCCGGCACCACCCGACAGATTCCTCGTCTGAACCGTACTTGCATTCCATTTCCGCCCCGCAGCGCCTACTCAGATCCGCGTGCGCTGCGCCCCCAATTCCCACCCCCACCCCTCCAAATCGCTCACTCCCACACGCGCTGCTCGGCCTGCGCTCGCGAGAGAGACAGCCGAGCCAGCGGGCGACGCACGCACGCAGGCCGGCATGGCCACCTCCAGCGGCGACC
>NC_057804.1:36086289-36092938 GCF_018294505.1 Triticum aestivum | reverse complement strand
CAGCGGCGACCAGTCGTCGCCCCGCGCGGCCTCCGACCTCGCCGTCCCCCCCTCCTACCCCGAGGCAAGCACCCGCCGCCCCTCGTATCTAAACCCTAGCCGCCGGTGCCGCGGCCGCCTCGTTCTTTCCCCAGATCTGCGGCCCGGCCCCCGACCGATCTGGGAAAATTGACTTCTTTTGGCTCCGTGTGGTGGGTGCAGATGATCGTGGAGGCCATCGCGTCGCTCCGGGAGCCCAACGGCTCCAGCCAGGCCGCCATCGCGCGCCGCATCGAGGCGGCCCACGGCGCCGGCGGCGACCTCCCGCCGTCGCACCCCGCGCTCGTCGCCGCGCACCTCTCCCGCATGTCCGCCGCCGCCGAGCTCGTCGCCGTCGCCGGGGGCAAGTACGCGCTCCCCCCGCCGCCCTCCAGCTCCCTCGTCGAGGAGGAGGACATGGAGGCGGAGGTGGGGGAGGAGGACGACGAATCCTCCGACGACGCGCCGCTGCTGCTGCCGCCCCCGCCTCCCGCCAAGCGCGGCCGCGGCCGGCCCCCGAAGGTGCGCCCGCCAGGCTACTACCCCGTGGGGGCTCCCGCCATCATCGGCGCCCCTCCTAGCGACGGACTAGCCGTCGCCGTCGCCGTCGCCACCGCGCCGCGCCGGCGGGGCCGCCCGCCCAAGCCGCGGGACCCAGACGCGCCGCCCAAGATCCCGCGCCCGCGCGGCCGGCCGCGCAAGAACCCGCTCCCGGACGGCATGGCGCCGGTCCCGCGGCCCGGCTCCGCCGCGGCCAAGCCGCGCCCGCAGTTCGCCGAGGTCGGCTTCGTGTGAGCGAGGCCGGGCCGGAGCGAGCGAGCTAACATTTCCACTTTGTGCCTGGTGTCCGTCCGTTCTGTTCAGCGTGGGGGTCATTTCTCCGTTCGTGTTGTTCTAATTGGAGGTGGAAGACGAGACGATGCAGCAGCAGCGTCTGTCCAGCGAGTGTGGGTGGTGTTTCAGTCCGTGGTGTGGTGTTGGTCGCCGGAGGGCGCGTCGTCTCCCCCGGCGACGGACGGTGTATCTCTCTGTATCTCTGTCAGCGCAGCGCACACTTAGTCGATCCTTTCCTTCCACCAGGAGGACACAACGAGCCGAGGCGTCTGCTTCTGCTCCAGTGACTGTATTGATGCTCTTCTCAGTTCATTTCAAGCGTGAATCACATTGATTTTTGTTCCTTTTGACCTCCATCTCCCATGGTTTCCGGTTGTCGATCTGTGATGTTAACACTGCTCTCCAGTAGCTGTTAAAATGCATTTGCAAGTGAACGCTGCTCCATTTCTTGCATGATTTCAAACATTTGCTTGCCCAATGGAGCATGTTGTCCCTTGTGCAAGGACTGGGATCACGCGTGATATGCCTTGCCTCCGCCACGGTGTTCTCTGGACCGCGAACGAGATGCTGGTGCACGACAGAATCTGGTGATCTGCTGACGCGGGGAGGCGTCCCCGGAGAGAAAACGGATCAGCCGGCGATCGGATGCTGTTGTACTGGCGATGGCGACGCTGAAGTACTAGGCGAGTAGCAGTCCTAGGCAGTTTCAAGAATGTTCATGGCTGGCATCAATGCAGGTAGAGAGAGATGGGTGAGCACGACATGGCCCGGGCTCCGGTGCTTTATCATCTCCCTGGTTAAAGAGCGGTTCAATCCAATTTCATTCCATCATCCCAACGGTGGTGACGGCAGCCATGGCTCCATGCGGTGCTGAGTTCGAGACGAGTTGCTCGCGTCGTCTTCTTCCTCGTTCGAGTTGAGCGAAATGGCTTCGATCTTGCTCCCTCCGTCCGAAAATACTAGTCATCAAAAGAAATAAAAGGAGATGTATCATAGTACCTGCTCTGAAAGAAACGCGAGTTAGCTGGGAATGTGTGCGGCTTGGCTGCATCGGCAAAGCTTCAGTGATGGTGTATTCCGATGGCTCTTTCTGCCGCCTCACTTTTCTCCCCTGCTACAGCAACCTTGGGCGATCTCTTTGGTGATTCAAACCCTCTGTTACTCTGTTTCAAACCGCAACTTGGGAAAGGGACGACAGCGTATGGGCGCATCTTCGTCGTGAAGCTACGACCGCTTCGTCGAACTGCCGTGCGCTCAGTTCACTTTCCTAGTTCTTCACCTCAACCTATCCACGAATGTTCTTTTCCTCCTGAAAAATCAAAGAGGATTGGCACGCTTTATAAGAAAACACAAAAACATACCGTGCAAAACAAGTTCCGCCAGAAGAGAGCCTAAGGGCATCTCCCGTGAACCTAAGGGCATCTCCCGCGAACCGTACGGACCGCGGAAGGCATCCAATGCGGGCCTGTATCGGTCCAAGGCGCGGTCCGGATGCGTTTTCTCCCGCAAATTAGAGACAGTGAGGGGAGGTTTACGGAAGTCCGGACAACAGACACCCCCGGCCCACCCATTCCCCCTTCCGGTCTCATTACCTTCCACTCACTCCTTCTCCCCCTTACTTTGCATCCGCATCCTCCACCTCCGCCTCCGCCGCCGCCGTTGTACATCTCCTCCCGCCACAGAGGCATTGCCGGGCGTCCGCAACCAGCACCGACGCGCTCGCTCGCCATTACAACGGAGTTGTCCACCCTCGAGCTGTTCGTATCCAGGTACACTCTGCCCGGACACCACACCCGTAGGTGTTTGGTCAAATGTCATTGAGTTTTTTTTCAAATGCTATGTCATTTTTTAGAGTACGAAGGATGGTGAGCTACTCGACCATGGAGGATGAGTTGTTATCCGATGCGTGTTTGGCCGTATTCACGGATTACGTAGGCAGGAGTAGAGGGGAGCCTTTCTGGCAGCATATGCATGAAAAGTTTCACGCACGAAAGCACATTGCACCCTACGACATGTACATCATTCAACTACGCAACTTGAGGTCGTTATCGTATTGCCGGTACACTATCGAGGCCAGCGTCACCAAGTATTGCGACATGGTTCGTCAGCTCGAGGCAAAAGCTGGCCATTGCACGTGGCAAAGGATGAGACCGTAAGTTTTGCTTCCTCTTGCCCAATTTGTTGATTGAATCATTCACTCAATGTTGGTGTATATATTGTATGTAGCCCGCACGCGCTGCCGTGGTATACCACAAGATAGAGGGACGATCATTTACGTGCACACACTGTTGGATGAAGCCGAAGGGGGAGTATTATGTGGAACAACATGATCCGTTGATGAAAAACTTGTTGTACTATACTTAATTTGCAAAACTTGAAGCATCGTCAGACCAAAAAGCTGCACTAGCAAGGCAAACCTCCGATAGATGTACGCCTATCTGAACAGGAAGAGAACATTGACAACCACCCTGACCAGTGATGCTTTCCCAAAGTGGCAATAGTGACATACTCAAACTGGTCCTCACAACACCATATCATGTCCAGGACTCCAAGGCGACGCTCCCTCCTCACAACAGCATATCATGTCAAGGTCTCCAAGGAGGGAGGGACGCCGTGAGCAGTGAGCAGCTACTGTCATTCAATTTGGCAAATATGAGATATGAGGTTTTCACCCTACGGACAAATATGCGGTAGGGAAGTCGCCGAACCTACGAGTGTGTATGAATTTTTGTAGTTTCACAATTTTAAGAAGCACGACCAAGATTTAGCAAATAACATGATGTAAGAATCTTAGATCTTGGTCTAGAAGTGTAAGATCGGCGGAAAAATCCATTCTTAGAATAAAACCATGATCGACATGGATCAAACCCCATGTCAAGCACTCATGTTTTTTCTGGCAAACTTGCCCTCCATAGAGGGCCGGTCCTATTTGGCGCATAGGTCGTGCGTGCCCCTAACATGCGTATGTCCTCTGTATGGGCCTGCCCATGCTGGGTTCTTTCCACTGATTTGGGAAGGTTCTAGAACCTTCCTTGAACCTGTTTTCCTTTGTTTTTTCTCCTATTTTTTCTTTCTTTTTATCATTTTTGTCTTTCATTTTTATTTTTATTTATTTTTAAGTTTTTTTCATGTTTGTTTTTTATTTTCGTTTTTACCTTTCCTTTTTCCTTTTTTCTTTTTGCAAACATCTTTCAAAATTGTGAAAAAAATTTGAATTCGTAAAAGATTTTGGAAATCATGAAGATTTTGTATTCGCAAACATCATTTTGAAATCATGAACATTTGTCAAATTCGCAAGAAATATTTTGAAGTCATGAACATTTTTTTGGATTTGCTATCATTTTCTACAAATCCGTGAACATTTTTTGAAATTGTGAACATATTTTTTGAAACTCAAGAACATTTTTAGAATATAGTTTTTTTAAATTCGTGATCATTTTTTTCTTAATATTTTTTTTAATCATGAGCATTTTTCGACTTCATGACTTTTTAATTTATAAACATTTTTTTCAAATACACGGCCATTTTTAATTCCCGAACATCTTTATGAAATCATGAAGATTTTTTCAATACGTGACATTTTTTTACAAATTCGTGACATTTTTTAAAATTGTGAACATTGTTTTGAAACTTGTGAACATTCTTTTGAAATGGTAAACATTTTTTGAATCAGCGAACATTTTTTGAATTCGGTTATTTGTTCAAATTTGGAAACATTTTTTGAATGCGCAATCACTTTTTTAGATCATTAACTCTTTTTGATTTCCTGAACATTTCTTTCAAAATCATGAACAAGTTTGGAATATGCGAACATTTTTTGGATCTTCAAATTTTTTATGATGTATTGAACATTTGTTTTTCCAAATTTAACAATTTCCAATATATTTTGAAATCCCAAATTATTATAAAGAAGAATAAAATACAGAAAATAAAAAGAAAAACACATAGAAAAAATGGGTGCCCCGTCCCTCACATGGGCCGGCCTTAAAGGGCGCGCGTTGGCTTGTTCGCCCGAGTGCATCGCGCTAAAATAGGAGGTCCCTCTTGTTATAGTGGAAAGGCCTATTGCAAACTGGGCCAGAACCCAGACGATTATAAGATCAATGCTGCACGGTACAAGCAAAATAAAAAACATAAAAAAATTGAATTACAACTTTGCCATGAAGAGGCACGTGTAAACAACTATCGCAAAGAAAGCGACACGTCGACCTCCAGGCCACCATGAAGGCGGACAAGTGCTGATGAGTCTGGTTGTCCGCCGACCAAGGGGTTGACTGCCAACGCCGATGAACAGAAGCCCGAGGTCGTAACCATCAAATGTTGAAGAGCAACAACACTATAGTCCATTAGCAAATCCTTCCATATAGGGTTTGGAGGGAGAAGACGAGCTTGGCCTCAAACAACTTGGATGATCACCATCGCCTATCACCGAGGAAGCGCCCCTAGATAAAGTAGAGGCCGTCGAGTGGAAATTGAAGGTTTGGGTCAAAGCATGAGAGAATTATTCAAGGCCCAAAAATCCTGGAAGGGGGCTACGATGGATGTCGAAGAGAAGCTGGATATGATCCCATCATGTTTATCACTATAAGGCGAGCTCTCTCCAGTGTACAAAAGAAAGCAAAAATAACACATCAACAAATCGAGATGAGAGAGACACCGGGAACTAGTCATGAAGCCATGGGCCTCCTCCAAACCAGCTTGCTTCAACTTCCAGATGACCTGCTCCCAAATCTGAATGGAAGCACAGAGTAAGAACAAACCGGATACCGAAGATAAGAGGGAACAAGACCGCCCGAGAAGGGACCAACATGATGCATGTATTTTTATTAGAACGGATCAACTCTCCGCCCCTCTCCCCCAACGCCCTCTCATTTTGTTACCCGTGAGCCCCTCCCCTTCCCGTCTCTCGCCAGTGACGTATAGGGCGTGGGACCCTTTTCCACTTTAATTCCCCCCCTCCGTAAAGAAATATAATATCATTTAATTTACTCCTCTTATATTTCTTTACAAAGGGAGTAGTAGTTCTTAGCACTCATGTTGGAATAAGCACCAATACAAATACCATTTGGTGCTTTATGTGAATTTGTACCGATGTAATTTCCGATACAAATTCCATTCCACACGAGAACCAATCCATAGTTGGATGTTTAGGAGGGTACTTGTACTCCGAGCCAACAAGGGATCTAATCATAGCTTTTACCATCTTATTGTTCGATCAAAGCATTTTCTTTTCAGTAGGAGGTGATACTTTCATGATATCGAGATGCTAGTGGCGACATCGATCAATCTTAAAGCTCCGCGATTGCAGTCTTTGGAAGGCATTATACGAAGTGTGTGTGTGATGGTGGATGCGTAGATATGAAAGTACACGTTGTACTCAATATTTTATATTTAAAAAATCCAATCTAGAAAATAAACAAAATACTCCATTTCCGGCATGGGCACCCTCCTCAACCTTGCGTAGGTACTTTAGTTACCTAGAGTGTCTTACATTTATTTACAGAGGGAGAATTTGCTAAGAGGCAAGCACTTATCTAAGCATGAAATTTATAATTCGTACTCTACCAAAAATTGGTCATAGCCAAACCGCTTATCTTAGCATTGCGGCAAGCGAGCGCGTGACTGACAACTCGGGCGCACCATTTCCGACGGCTCAGATCGCCTTTCCCCAGAATCCAACGGCGGCGCCGCCTCTCACCACCTCAGCAGCGTTGGAAACCCAGATCTCCTCTTGCCCGAGATCCAAAGCACCTTCCTCCTCCCCACCCATCGGCCATTCCCTCCCTCCCCCCCCCCC